>NW_020951112.1:4852594-4924166 GCF_900497805.2 Vombatus ursinus | reverse complement strand
TGTGTGTGTGTGTGTGTGTGTGTGTGTGTGTGTGTGTGTGTGTGTGTTTGTGTGTGATGTCTAAGGCAAGATTCAAACCTTCAAACCCAGGTGTCTTGAATAGGCCACACAGGTAATCCATAGTCACAGGTAGGGTTCATACTCAGATCCTCCAGTTTCCAAACCAATGCTGTCTCTGCCATACTACTCTGTGTTTCCAGATGAGTTGTCATCTTTATCAAAGATGAAGCGGCATATTGGTGAGGTCCCTGATCCACGGTATTGCAGTACAAATGTAAACTGAGTATTTTTAGACACTCATAATATAACAACACAGACTCCCATGTTATATTCCAGTCATGTCAGCCTGGGCAAGTTCCTTGCCTTCTCTGGGTCTTACTGAAGAATGGGGCTAGATGAGATCATCTTTAAAGCCCCTTCCTGCTTTGACAGTGCGTCTGATAATGGTTTTAGACATCAGCAATAGCACAATATTACGTCATGGGTGTCACTCAAGCATCTGTGTTTTTTGCCAAGGGGGGATTCACATAAAGAACGTCATATTAACAGGGCACATAGTAGCTCACATCAGAAGAAATGTCACATCAAACCCTCACCATGCTATGTTTGCCACACGCTTAAAACACATACACACACACACACACACACACCCAGTCACTGTGGATTCCCCTGATATTCTTGGCTGTTCATAATAAGTATAGGGTTAATTCATCAATAGAAGGAATTCCTGAATGAAGAAACTCCCTCCACCAAGACAGGTTTGCACCAGCTATGCAGCTTAGAAGCTTGGGCACTTACGGTTTAAGGGACTTATCCACAGCCCACAGCCAGGATGTATAATGGAGGGACGTGAACAAAGGTCTCCGGAGCATCACAGATCTAGAGCTGGAAGAGACTTGAAAGTCCAGAAAGGCCAGCCCATTCATTTAATAGATGAGGAAATAGATTCAGAGAAGGAGGAATGACTTCACCAAAGTCACACTGCTAGTAAGTATAACAGGCAGTATTTGAACCTAGACTTTGCTGGCTCCCAATACAAGCATTCAGTCTCCTACACTACACAGGGGATATCACCTCAGACAGTTGCTGTGAAATTCAGATTAAGGAGGGCTGTCTGAAGGATGCTGGGTGAGTCTCAGTTTCCCCATCTGCAAAATGAGCTAATAGCCTCTAAGATACCTTTGAGATCTAGCTGGACTATCATTTTACAGACAGGGAAAGTGAGCCTCAGAGTCCTCAGAAGAGGGGAAGAGAAAACCCAGCTCTTCCTACCTCCAAGTCCAGTGCACCATTCGCTGCCTCCCAAATACAAACAGCAGCAGCAGCAGCAGCCGGTGACCTTCATATAACGCTCCCTGGCTTGCTTGCCAAAGAGTTTGCCACGCTAGACTGAATGCTATGAAGCCACGGTGAGAACGCGGCAGCAAGTTTACCGGAATCTCAAAGGAGAGTAATGTAGCTACAGCACTTCTCCGTGTTCTGCATGAAATCTATTTATTGCTAGAGATGGACTGAGGCCTCCGGGGAGAATCACAGATTCACATAATGTTCCCAAGCATTGCATTTTGCATTGGTTATATTTCAGAGCTCAGATTTAGCTGACAGACGTGGAACGACACATGTAGCCAGATGATTCCCCGGGGAGGACACATGTACAGATGCGGAGGAACACAAGCCATCCTCGCCAGGCTTGGTTGGCACCAAACCCAGGCCTGGGTTGTCCCCCCCCCCCCCCCTCCTTCCCCTCTTGACAACCTCCTACTGTTCTGACTATTTTTTTTCCTTCCCCTTTGGTGGCGATAACATAGCTCCATCCTGTGTTTTAGAATCCCACTCTGTATTCAGAGAGAATCTCACTCCCACCCCCTGCTCTGGATACCTGCCAGGCAGAGAGCGGATCCCACGCAAGTCCGTGGGTCTCATTCTGGGGCAGAACTGCCTGGTTGGTACAAAATTGAAAGTAGGATGAGGTTTGCAGGGTCTTCAACACTGACTGTGGCATAACAGGCATAACACAACTCAACTCAACTCAACTCAATTCAATTCAATTCAATTCAATAATCATTTTTTCAGACACCTCCAATGTACCAGGCTCTGTGCTGTGGATACTAACATATAAGAAATGTATAGTCTATTGGCAGTGGAGGTGGGGAGGGAAGAGGAAACACTATGTAGACAGATAAGTAAAGACTCTTCCCCCTCTAACCCCCAACTGCTTTCTTAATACCAAGATGCCAAGCTAGGCACTGGTGAAACAAAGCCAGAACACAACAACGGTCTCTTCCCTCAAGGAGCTCACATTCTAACGACGATCCCTTTCACTTAATTCAGTTCAACAAGCATTTAGTGAAGTATGAAGTTTCCAACCTCCCCAAAGGGAGGCAGAGTGGTAGGGGGCAAGGATTCTTCACCAGGAATTTGTTTAAAAACTTTTTAAAATAACTATTTCATCATAACTTGTTTCCTTTGCAGTCCTATGCATTTTGTTTTATATGTTTAAAAACATTTTTCTAAGAAGGAGTCCACAGACTTCGCCAGACTGCCCGAGGAGCCCTCGGCACACAAAAATGTTGAGAACCCCTGGATAGTGGAAGGTTCTAAGCTCAGATGCGTTACCTTGGAATAGCAAAAAGAGCAATGGCTTTAGGCTCAGAAGAGTCAGAGACTTTGGGTTCAAATGTGACCTCTGATACTCATTGCCTGTTTGACCCTGGGCAAACCACTTAGCATCCTTGGGTCTCAGTTTCCTCATCTGTAAAATGAGAGCAACTAGGTGGCACAGTGGATAGAGCACCAGGCCTGGAGTCAGGAAGACCAGAGTTCAAATCTGCCCTCAGACCCTTACTAGCTGTGTGACCCTGGGCAAGTTACTTCACCCTGTTTGCCTCAGTTTCCTCATCTGTAAAATGAGCTAGAGAAGGAAATGGCAAACCAGTATCTTTGCCAAGAAAATCCCAAAGAGCTGGAAACAAATGAACAATAACAAAATGAGGGGGATGAGCGAGATGTCCTCTGAGCTCCTTTCTGGAACTATTGCTACGAATCTAAGAATTCCATAACTTTTTCCCACTCATATTTCCCTGTGGCCTTTTTTTTTGGAGGGGGTTCATCTCAGCTTGTTAAATTTATTCTTCCTGTATTTTGAAACTTGCCCTGAGAGGCAGCATAACCCTGTGGATAAAGAGTGGGCCCTGGAGTCCAGAAGCCCTGGGTTCAAGTCTCACCTGTGGTCATTGTGGCTTTGTGACCCTTAGCAAGTCCTGCTTCTTCTCAGTGCCTCAGGAAATGTCTAAGCCTCAAACTTTCAGAACAGATCCTTTTCTAGACTTTCTGGTTTCATTTTAGACTCAGCTCAAATGCCATCAGCTATACAAAGCCTTTACTGATCCCCCAGCGGCCAGGCCCTCCCAATCCCCCAACCACCTTGCATTTTTCTTGCATATGTCTATTTATGTACACAGTCTAATAGACTGGAAGATCCTGAAGGGCACCAACTATTTTACTTCTGTCTTTTTATCCTCAGTACTTAGCACAGTGCCTGGCACAAAGACGAGAATTACTAATCTGGAAGCTCGTCGATGTCAGCACGAGTTTCTCGGAGAGAAGAGTATGCCCACAGGGCTTTATATTTACAGGGCTTAACAATATTTGGCATGTAATAGGCACCTAATGAAGGCTTATTTGTTAGTTGATTGAAATGCATTTGTGGAGATGTTTCCCCACTCTACATGGATGGTACAAAATTCCTTCCAAATGAGCGACCTGTCTATCCAGTCTCTGTCTCATCTATCCTGTCCATCTCTTGCTTTGTCAGGTATAACAAGGCAGAAAGAAGAAATTTAAAGCCTCTGCTGCTTCACCTCTGACTACCCCTGTAAGATTAAAAAAATATAGCTCTCGTATCTGGGGAAATGGGAATGGAGCCCGAAATGGCCAGTAGGATTCACTCTGTGGATAATTTGAGCCAGAGACCATGCAATGAAAAGAGTAAATACATCTGAGAGAGAGCTAGAGACAGAGAGACAGACAGAGAGACAGAGACAGACAGACAGAGAGACAGACAGAGACAGAGACAGACAGACAGACAGACAGACAGACACACACACACACACACACACACAGAGTTAGTTGTTTTGGCCAAAGATCAATTCGTCTGTCTCGATCTACATTCTAGACACAGAACAGCTTGGTGCTCTACCAGCATCATAGGCTGGTAGGATCAGAGCTTGTAAGGACTTTAGAAGCCACTGGGGCTCCTGCTTTTTGGAGAAGGAAATTTTGACCTAGAGAGAGGAGATGATTCACCCAGGGCCACACAGGTGACAAGTATCAAGAGATGGTACCTGAACAACCAAGCCTGGTGACTCCAAAGACCCAGTGCTCATTGGGTGAGCCTGCTATCGAGGCACAATTTGGAGAACAAGTGGGTAACCCGATGGCTGACATTTAGATATTGCTTCAAGATCTGAAGAGCCTCTTACATGCATGCTTATTTTCATTCCTGAAACAACCCTGAGAGGTAGGAATTATTATGCCCATTTTCCAGATGAGTCAACTGAGGCTCAGAGAGATGGTTAACTGACCCAGAGTCACACAACAAAGGATTTTAGCCCAGGTCTTCCTGACTCCAATTCCAGCACTCTGTCCTCTTCAGTGCCTTGCCATTAATCTATCTGCCAAAGACTTCCACTAATGTCTCCTTGTTACATGGAAATGACACAGACTTCTTTTTTGCCAACATAAACTTCTTTAGAGTGGATACTGTTTCATTTCTGTCTTTGTACCTTGGGGTCTCGCACAGTATGGACACACAGTAGGCACTTTATAAAATGCTTCTTGATTGACTGAAGGCTCTGGTAGAAGTTCATCAAGCTACAAGGCTCCTGCAGATCTGGTAATAGGCTGATTGTATCTTTTAACCAAGAATCAACCTGGCTAAGTTTGAACCAACTCCTCTCTTAAATACCTAGCAAAGCTGTTTTTGGTCATAGAAACTCCTGAATACGGTCTCTGGAGGGATGGAGGGGCTGCAGGCTACACTAACTGGACAAAATGCATACAAACAATGATGAAATCTCAATTTTTTTGCATTACTAAAGGTTTATCACAGAGTCAAAGATTTGAGACTGGAAGGTACCACTGAATCAAATTCCCTCATTTCATAGATGTGGAAACTGAGACCCAGATATGTAAAGTGATTTGTAGCAGTAATTGGCAGAGGAGGGATTCAAAGCCAGGCCCTAGGTCTACAAGCTTAGCCCTTTTTGCACAGTCTCTTAATAAGATACATCAGTGATTCCATCGGTCTGAATTTCTATCTCCCTCAACACTGACTGCTACCTTCCCTTTGACCTAACAGATGGTCCCCAATAATAAATAATAGCAATTATATAGCACTTTAAGGTTTCAAAATATTTAAAAATTATCTCATTTGATCCTTACAACAACCCTGAGATCTAGGTGTTATTATTATCCCCATTTTATAGATGAGAAAACTGAGGCTGACAGGTCAAATGACTTGACCACGGGCACACTGCTAGTAAGTGTCTGAGGCAGGATTCAAACTTAGGTCTTCAGTGCTCTATCTACTGCACCAGCTAGCCAGCTGTGGCTGAACATTTCATTCCCCTGCAGATATCCTAGTGATGAGCCTCTAAAGAGACATTTAACCAGGAGAGTCTTGGGGTAACAGAAAATCAGTTAACCACTTTTATTGGATTTATAAATTATAGTTATATATGTTATATATAATATATAAATGGTTCCCAATAAATGCCCTATTTCCTTTCATTTCTTCTATGACAAGAGTTACTGAGAGAGACTTCCATCTTCAATGCTCCCCTCTTTTTTTCTTGCTCCTTGAAGACAGAGACTCATTTGGCTTTTGTTTGTGTATTCCCAGGACTTAATGGAGCCTAGCATATAGTAAGCACTTAATAAATGCTTGTCAAATTGAACTGAATCTTGCCACTGAGTGCCTCAGTTCCTTCCCATAATTCTACCACGGTTGTGATGAGAGACTTCCTTGCAGTCCTGCCATCTGGAACTTTTCTCCCTTACCTACCTTGTCTGAACCACCCCCTCCCCTCAACTAGACTCTCTGATTCCTTGTTCCGTCTGCTATTGTTTTTCTATTCAATGGCTTTAAAAAAATGTAGCTCAGCAGATAGTGTTCGGCATGGCAGGTGCCACCAAAAGCCAAGGGAGCTGCTGCCTATTGTGTTTTTAACCTCAGGGAGATGGGTTCTGAGTTCTACAACTCCAGCAACCGAATGAGAGAGAGACAGACAGAGAGACAGAGAGAGAGAGAGACAGAGAGAGACAGAGACAGAGAGACAGAGAGAGACAGAGAGACAGAGTCAGACCAAAAAAAAAAGGTGGTGGAGACCAGAGGTGTCAAATGGGCAGCCCACAACTCTCCTGAGTGTAGCTAGAATCAGATTAAAATGTAGCTTCTAACCGATTTTAATGTGCAGATTTTATGAGTTTGACCTCACCGGTTTAGATATTTTAAAACTCTAAGCTCAGAGGCAGTTGTACAAGTGGTTGAGCGATGGGAAGCCATGAAGCAAGAATAAAACAATTTTAAAAGAAAAGATAGAGAGTCAGACCTCAGCTTGAGTCCTGGGCACAGTCATTTATTACTTGAGTGACGTTGGGCACTTAAGCTCTCTGGGCCTCAGTTTCCTCCTGTGTGAAGTAAGGAGGCTGGACTTGATGATCTGTAAGGCTTGTTCCAGATCTAAAAATAGGACTTTATAAGAAACCTTCTGAGGGAAAAAATGCTCACCACATGTAGACCTCATTAACTCTGGTGCCAGAGGACTTGAATCCTGTCTGCTGAATACTGCCTATGTGTGACCCTGAACAAGTCATTCTATTTCTTTTCAGTTAAATTCACTAGTCCTCAGTTTCCTTAACGAGGAAGCTGGACCAGATGGCCTCTAAAGTTGTCTCCATCTCTTAATCTATGGGCCTACACTGCAATACAATTACTGGCTCAGTTTCATCTTCACAGTAGAAGTTATATTTCTTGAAGCTTCCGGATCATTCAAGGGAAAAAAAAATCAGTGCAGAAATAAAGGGCCCTGTTATGGTCTAAGCCCCATCCGAGGCGGTACTGGCAGACCTGGGATCATGCCAACCGCATCTCAAAGCTCGAGAGCATTTATTCAGCCTACTGCCAATGGGTAATGGGACCTGAATTTTAAGAGGTTAGCAGAATGCTCCACAGTTCATTTTTCTTTTATTGCCCAAGTTATCAGCTATCCAGGGCACTCAACAATTGATTTTTCTTGGATGATTGAGATTACGTACTCTTGCCTAATATGCTACATTGTGGTCCAGATGGTCTCAATTTGTAGAAGGCACTGTTACCGGGATTCATTATGTCTGTGTGTGCATGCAGTAGAGAGATATAGATATATGCAAAACACATGTGTGTGTCTACATACAAACATATACATCCATACATATGTGGGAGGCAGGGTGTGGAGGGAACGAGATTTTATTAAGTACCTACTATGTGCCGGGCACTGTGCGAAGCATTTTACAAATATTATCTCATTTGATCCTCACAACAACCCTGAGAGATATGGGCTATTGTTATCCCCATTTTACAGATAAGGAAACTGAGGCAAACTGAGGTGAAGTGGTTTTCTCAGTCACACAGTTAATAAACATTTGAGGGTGGATTTGAACTCAGGTCTTCCTGACTCCAGGCATAGCTCTCTGTCCACTGTGCCATCTAGCAGTTGTGGGTTACTGTGCAAAGAGGGCTGGCTGGATTTATACTTAGAAGACCAGGTTTTGAATCAAATCATTTACTACCTCTGTGACTCTGGGCAAGTCACTCTCAGTCTCATTTCTCTAGGTCTCCATTTCAATATACATAAAATGGGGAGAGTGGTTGGACTACATGGGATTTAAAGTTCCATTCAGCACCAACTCTATGACCCAGGTTCAAATCCTGTTCCTATTATCTGTGTGACTGGGATCAAGTCCCCCTTTCTGGACCTCAGTCTCCTCCTCAGTAAGATGGAGGGGTTGGTTGGAACACACAGTTTTTGAAGGTACCACCTTCAGATCCTGGGCAAGTCACTTCACCCTGTGGGCCTCAGTTTCCTCATCTGTAAAATGAGCTGGAGAAGGAAATGGCAAACCACTCCAGTGTCTTTGCCAAGAAAACCCCAAATGGATTCACAAAGAATTGAACATGACTGAAATTATTAGCTATTATTATTTGGAGGTCTCGTCTAGCTGGAAGTCAAAGAATTAGGTTGGAAACTTGGCTCCATTACTTACTACCTGTGTGACCTTGGAAGAGTCTCTTCATATCTCTTGGCCTCAGTCTCCTCATGTGTAAAATGAGTTGGTTGGAGCTAGGAAGTCTCTTTCAGCACTAATTCTATGATACTCGGCCTCTCTAAACATAAGTAACTTTGCAGAGCAAGGCATTCAGTAGTCATTTGATCTGCTAAGACAATTCTAGCCCCATCAAAGCCTTGCTTTTTGATTTACGTTTCATCTGTGATCTGGGTTCCTTCTCCTAACACTCGACCCCTGGGCTTATGCTGACTGTTTGCCTTCTAGACAATTTGCTGATTCTTAGCAGTGACTCCGGCAGATGAAATTCCCATCAGCTGATTGTGTTTCTTGTCAGCAGGTCTGGTGAAAAAGCTTGATGTGGGAGGAAGTGGCAAATATTAGCTAAAGTGAGGCTTTAAAGAAATTAGCTGCAGATTTCAATTGGATTCAACAGTGCTTAGTGGTGGGGTAGAAAGTTGGAAAAATAATGGTACAGTCATGTGGATGGAGATCTCATAGAGATTACCATCTAGTTACGGGAAATAGACATAGAAACAAGAACCATTAGGACAAGGGTAGAGGAATGAATGCCAGGGTCCAGCATGGTATCTTGCATTTTTTTGAGGGGTCAAGGAGACTATGGGGCCAAGACTTGTGAACTTATTATTGTATGGGACTCTCTGTGTGGAAACACCTTCCCCCAGTGCAGATTGGTACTCCTTGGCAACTTCTAGTCTTAGAGAGTTCCCTTGTGCACAAAGAGGATCCTGAGAACATAGATTCAGAGTCAGAAGGGATCTTAGAGGCCATTTAATCCAAACCTCTTACGTTATAGATGAGGTTAACTGAGGAGAAGATAATGTAAGTGACTTGCCCTGGACCATTCAGATAATCAGTGAGGTCTTCCTTGCTCCAAGGCTGGTTCTCTGTTGACTACACCATGGTGCACCTCTGACATAGGCAGTGTTTAATAAATGATGATTGGCTAAACTGAGCAGTATGGCACTGTGAGAACTTAAGAGAGTTAATTAACTTCTCGGTGCCTCAGCTTTCTCATCTGTAAAATGAAAGGATCAGACTTTTGTTGTCCTTGCTTAGTCATTCTCAGTTGGGTCTGACCCTTCATGACCCCATTTGGGGTTTTCTTGGCAAAGATACTGGAGTGGTTTGCCATTTCCTTCTCCAGTTCATTTTACTGATGAGAAAACTGAGACAAACAGCGTTAAGTGACTTGCCCAAGGTCACACAGCTAGCAAGTGTCTGAGACTGAATTTGAACTCAGGTCTTCCTGACCCAGGCCAGGCACTCTATCCTCTGTGTCACCTAGCTGCCCAAGGATCAGAGTAGGTGGCCTTTGAGATCTTACCAGCTTTGAAATTCCATGATCAGCGAAACACCAAAGGAAATCTTATATCTGGACTGTAGCAAAGCATGTTATAAACTATTCTAATGCTTCTGCTGATTTTTATTTTGATTTGGTCTGGGATTTCATCAGGGTAGGGAGCTCCCAGTGAGGAAACTGTCTCTACTCATACAGATTGGCACCTGGTCTGCCGCTTACTGTCTTAGAGAGCTGCCTGGGGCTTTGGGAGGCTATTCAACCTGCTGAGGGCTGCGTAACTGGTATGTCAGAGCCTGAACGACTTGAACCCAAGTCTTCTTGACTCCAGGTTGTATATCTAATTACATGGGGACTGAGAGATCACCATGTTGCATAAAGCCACAAATGCTTGAACAAAAATACAGATGAGATATTGATCATAGTGTCCTCACTCTAAGTCCAGACCATGAATCCTGCCTCTAACAATTCAATAGACAAAATATTAATGAGCACTTACTAAACACCTACTAGGTGTCAGGCACTGGGGATGCAAAGACAAAAATGAAACAGTTCCTGTCCTCATGGGGCTGACATTCTACCAGAAGGAAACCACATGTACACATATAGGAAAATATAAAACAAATTCAATGTAATTTCTTTTGGGGTGGGAGTACAAATAATGGGGAGGAAATCAGTAAAGGTCTTTTGTAGAAAGTGCTATTTCAGCTGAGTCGGTAGGATTGGAACGTAGGAGTTCCAAGAATCAGAGATGAGGAGGGAGAATGTTCTAGACATAGGGGTAACCTGTGCAAAGGCAGAAGGGCTAACAAGTCACTGTGTCTTTCTGAAACTCAACTTTCTCATCTGTAGAATGAGGACAAAAATATCTGCATTCCCTCTTTCCTGAGATTGTTTTGGAAGGGGAGGGTCTTGGAAAAGCATTTTGTAGACCTTCACGTCCCTACAAGAACTAAGCTGTTATCATTTCAACCTGTAGGGAAGACTCTAGTGGCATTTTGCAGGGTCCTATCCTTGCCAATTCTGTCTGAAAGTTTTATTAATGACTGGAACGAAGACAGAGATGGCATGTCTACTGAATGTGCAGAGAGCACGAAGATGGGAGAGGCTGCTAACGTGACGAGGATCGTTTCAGAATCCTTGAAGATCTCACTCAGAAGACTGAAGAGCCATGCCAAATTGAAGCTGGCAGAATTTAATAGGGATAAATGTAAAGTCTTGCAATTCAGTTAAAATATATCAATATCAAAATAATTAATAGGAACAAAGATTTAGAACTGGAAGGGACCATACAGGCCACAAGGCCCAACCTTCCTATTTTGTAGATGAGGGTAAGTGAAAGTGTCCTGGGTCATACAGTAAAAATGTCTGGGGAAAGGTTTTAGTTTTATTTTTTATAATTAATTAACTTATTTTTAGTTTTCAACATTCACTTACATAAAATTTTGAGTTTTAAATTTTCTCCCCCTTCCTCTCTTCTCCCCCTCCCCAAGACAGTGTGCAATCTGACATAGGCTCTACTTATACATTCATATTAAACATGTTTTCACATTAATAATGATGTAAAGAAGAATTCAAACTAATGGGAGGAACCATGATAAAGAAGAAACAAAACAAAACAACAAAAGGAAAGGAGAGCAAATAGTCTGCTTCCATCTGCATTCAGACTCCTAAGTTCTTTCTCTGGATGAGGATAGCATTTTCCATCATGAGTCTTTTGGAGATATCTTAGATCCTTGCATCACTGAGAATAGCCAAGTGTATCAAAGTCAGTCATCACACAATATGGTTGTTACTGTGTACAATGTTCTCCTAGTTCTGCTCATTTCACTCTGCATCAGTTCATATAATTCTTTCTAGGTTTTTCTGAAGTCCACCTGCTCATCATTTCTTATAACACAATAGTATTCCATTACATTCATATACCACAACTTGTTCAGCCATTCCCCAATTGATGGACATCCTCTCAATGCCCAATTCTTGGCCACCACAAAAATAGATGCTATAAATATTTTTGTACATGTGGGTCCTTTTCCCATTTTTATGATATCTTTGGGATATAGACCTAGAAGTGGTATTACTGGGTCAAAGGGCATGCACAGTTTTATAGCCTTTTGGGCATAGTTCCAAATTGCTTGCCAGAATGGTTGGATCAGTTCACAACTCCACCAACAATGCATTAGTGTTCCAGTTTCCCCACATCTTCTCCAACATTTATCATTTGCCTGTTTTGTCATGTTAGCCAATCTGATAGGTGTGATGTGGTACCTCAGAGTTGTTTTGATATGCATTTCCCTAATCAATAGTGATTCAGAGCATTTTTTCATATGAGTATAGATGGCTTTAATTTCTTCTTCTGAGAACTGTCTGTTCATATCATTTGACCATTTATCAATTGGGGAATGACTTGTATTCTTATAAATTTGACTCAGTTCTCTATATATTTTAGAAATAAGGCCTTTATCAGAGATACTGGTTGTAAAAATTCTTTCCTAGTTTTCTGCTTCCCTCCTAATCTTGGATGCATTGGCTTTGTTTGTGCAAAAACTTTTCAATTTAATGTAATAAAAATTATCCATTTTGCATTTTATAATGTTCTCTATCTCTTGTTAGGTCATAAATTCTTTGGAGAAGGATTTTAAATCAGGCATTCTTAACTCTAAGTCCAACACTATATTTACTATATTACCACAATTACACAAATAGAGGATGTGGGAAGACATAGCTAGATGGTATTTTATACGAAAAAAGTTTTCCTCAGTTTCCTCATCTGTAAAATGGGACAAGGTGGATCAAAAGTACCATGTGGCAGCCTCCAAAAAAAGCATATTTAAATTCTCAGCATTTGAAGTTATAATTATGGAAAATATAGTGACTAGGTTTCAGCACAATGGAAATGTTGTTCAGTCATTTTTCAGTTGTGTTCATGTCTTTGTGACTCCATTTGGGATTTTCTTGGCAGAGGTACTGGAGTAGTTTACCATTTACTTCTTCTTCTTCTTTTTTTTGTGAGGCAATTGGGGGGTAAGTGACTTTCCCAGAGTCACACAGCTAGTAAGTATTGTGTGTCTGAGGCCAGATTTGAACTCAGGTCTTCCTGACTCCAGGGCGGATGCTCTATCCACTGTGTCACCAAGCTGCACCCCCCTTGGCCATTTACTTCTGTAGCTCATTTTGCAGATGAAGAAACTGAGGCAAACAGGGTTAAATGACTTGCCTAGGGTCACACAGTTAAGAAGTAACTGAGGCTAGATTTGAATTCAGGAAGATAGATGATCTTCCTGACTCCAGACCTGGTGCTCTATCCATGGTACCACCTAGCTGCCCCCAATGGAAATATGCAATGTTTCACAAAATGTGACCACTTCATTGGTTTTATTATTTGTACTAATCCTGTTCCTAGTTGTATTGTTTTAGGCTGTAGCAATACAAGAAAAGGATTTGGAACTAGGAGGGTACAAGTCCCCTATGTACACTGCATTTAAATTGGTCAGACTCACTTGGAGGGAAACAGAGGCATCTGGTCATGGATAGAGAACTGGCAGCAAAGTCATGAAGATGTAGGTTCAAGCCCTGCCTCTTCTACATACTGGCTTGGTGACCTTAGACAAGTGACCAAGGACAACTATCTATGAATTTAAATTGCAGAGAAGGTGCAGATTTGCCTTGCTGAGAGGGAATTCCTCACTAGGACCTTTCTACCCTGATGAAATCACAGGTTCAGTAAAACAAACAAAACCCCTTGTGTGCCACATTTGATTCTGGATGCCACATTTTAAAATGGATGACAGCAGATTGGAATAAAAAACCTCAATCATGGTAGGTACTTGAAAATGGTTCTGGATTGGCTGACTGGTGGAGGGAGTTTCCACACTGGGAATTCTCTACACTAATGAAATCATAGGGCCAGAACTTACTGTCTACTCCACAAAGTCAAATATTGAACCAATTAGAACCTATTCACTACACCTTAAGAAAAAAATTCAGGTAAAGCAGATGAATGGGTAGACTATTAGAGATCTTCTTGATCATAATTATAGGTTTTAGGTAGGAAATATAGAAAAAAAAACAAATAAGGATGGTGTTCACCATAGCACCCCTCTACAAGGTCAGTGCTGCATCACCCAATGGAAATGCTACATCCGCAAGGACCAACGTAATTCATTACAATTAGGGAGATCTTAGGGAGCACCAAAGGGAGAAATAATGATCAGCCACTTGGTAGAAAATTGGGTTTCGTTCGCAATCGTAACTGAGCTCGTTACAGATACACAGTACCACTCGCCCAGGGAGAAATTACTCATTTTTCATTTCATGATAATTGCCAAATTAAACTGGCTAGAATAACAACAGATGATGAAAAATGGCTGAATTATTTTTATGCAGCTGGCGGTGCTGGGGAGGTATTTGCTTATGGTAGGTGAAATTTGTTAATAAGGTAGCTTTCACACAGTGGGCAACTCCAAAGTTATTTTTCCCAATAATACCTTACCTGCTGCCAGATGGGTTCTATTCTATTTAAGTCTTCCTGAAATCCCAAGAGATTCAACCACGTCTTCATTTGGCATGAGTCCTTAAACACCAAAAGTCCTGGACTCATTCAGTCAACAAACATTTATCAAACGCTCTATGCTAGGCACTGTGATCATCACTGGACATACAAATATAGGCAATACTAGTCCCAGCCCCCAAGGAGCTAATACTATAATGAGGAAGACAAAATGTAAGTTACTGTATGCATACACAATTTTAGGTCCCAAAAGTCTTAGTGCAGCTTCTGTTATTGTTGTTAGGTCATTTCAGTTGTGTCTGACTCTTGGTGACCCTGTTTGGGGTTTTCTTGGTAGAGATAATGACAAGTATCTGAACCAATTAGCAGGAAAGGCCTCCTCCATGACCCTTCACTCTATGTCCCACCATCACCCTCACATCTGACTGTTAGATTCTGAGCTTCCTGGCTCAGCTCAGGTACCATCTCCAGAAAGAAGCCTTTCCTGATTTCGTGCTCAGTTGTTAATCTTCTCTTTAACCTTCAATAAGGCTTAAAGCTGCACTAGGCAGCTAGGTGGTGCAGTGGATAGAGTGCTGGGTCTGAAGTCAAGAATATCAGAGTTCAAATCCAGCTGCAGACACTTAGGAGTTATGAGACCCTGGCCAAGTCACTTAACTGCAGGCCTGACTCAGTTTCTCCCATTGTAAAATGGGGATACAAATAGCACCTACCTCTTGGGTTGTTGTGAAGGTCAAATTGGTCTGATCAGACACAGTCAGACACACTGTACCTAGACCCCCAACATAGTGATGTCATTTTGGTCCTCTGAGAATGAAAGACAACCAACCAGCACAGTGCCTGCACATAGTAGGCGTCTAAAATCAATTCAAGTTTTCTTATACTTGCATCAGTGTTATGCATGTTTACACACATATCTGCAAAGACTCTCAATTCAATAAGTACTGATTCGAAGCCCACAAGGACCAGCACATTTTCTTCTACTTATTCTAGAGAACTAAGATCTTCAGCAATTACTCCACTCTCAAAGAACTTAAATTCGAAGACTTCAATTGAGAAAGTCGATGTGTTGCTTGTGATGACTTGGCTAATTAGTGCTCCTGTTTCTCTATGCAGTGCCAAATTGATTCCTCAGTGGTCATTCTGAGCTCACTGCAGAGTAATTTAATGGACTGCCAGTGAGTTTCTCCAATTTGGTCATTAAGACAACACAAAGAAAATGGGCTGCGTTTTGTTACCTTAACTGTTGTGATGCCTAACCATGTCTGCTCTGATTAACTGCTCTGTGACTGAATGTCCAGACAACTGCAAAAACTCACTTGTCTTCAAGAGGATTGATCCTCCATGTGTATAGACAGAGAAAGGATCTCTGCTAATGACCATGCAGCCAAGCCAAATTGAAACTCTATTTTCAATAGCTCAGCAGCAGGAATGTTTGATCTCTCATCTCTGTGTTTCATCTCGTATCACCTCATCTTACCATAATTGCCTCAGGAGGCAAAAAAGTTTCTGAAAGCTACACTTTCTAATGTCGAGTCCTCGGGTCATGGGTGCACAGGTCCAGAGCTGGAAGGCACTACCAAGGTCATTGAGTCAACTGCCTTGATTTTACAGATGAGGAAACTGAGGCCCAGAGAAGTAACTTCCCCCAGGTCACACATATAGTAAGTCCCAGAGTCAGGATTTGAACACAAGTTTGAACCAAGCTGCAACTCCCACAGACTCCAAATTCAGCAGACTCTCCACTGTACCATGTTTCTAGTCTCATGCCTTTCAATGAAGCCTCTTTGGAGGCTGTGGGAGATGTATACTGAGTCATACAAAGAGAAATGCCTCCTTTCCATCCCTTGTTTTACCTTTAAAGGCATCAGTGTCATCTAAGGGCTTCTGTTTGACAGTGGGCTATCATTCTGGAAAAAAGAAAGCCATCTTTTTAGAAGTCTGTGACTTCCACCAACGAGAAAGTGGTATTGGTGTTCAGTCATTTTTCAGTTGGGTCCGACTCTTTGTGACCCTATTTGGGGTTTTCTTGGCAAAGATACTGGAGTTATTTTCCATTTCCTTCTCTAGCTCATTTTATAATGAAGAAACTGAGGCAAGGAGGGCTAAGTGACTTGCCCAGGGTCACAAAGCTAATAAAGTGCATGAGGCCAGATTTGAACTCAAGAAGATGAGTCTTCTTGACTCCAGGCCCAACATTCTATCCACCGTGTGTGACACCTAGCTGCCCATTGTATTCTACAAGGGAAAGCTAACATTCAGGAAAAAGGAAAGCTAAAAACCCCTCAATTTGGTATGCTTCAATTCAATTCGGGCATTTATTGAGTGACTGATATGTAGAGGCAGCAGAGCCTAGCCCATTGGAATGAAATTTAAATAGCAAAGAGGGCCACTAAACTGGACATAATGACCCTGCAGGCACCATACTCACTTAGAAAACCACATTTTAACATTATCTATCTTCTACTGTATTTTTATTTCATTTAACATTTCCTTATTACATTTTAATCTGGTTCTCTGTAGGACTCTGGCCTAGAAAATAGAGGGTGGGGTTTGGAATTTGGGAATTCTCTGATCTCTGAGGGATCTCTGAGGCCTTCTAGCTACCCTCATCTCTCCCATTGTATTATAGAAGAAACTGAAGTTTAGGGAGTTGAGGGAAGCTAGCCATGGTCTTTTAGGTGAATTAGAGCCTTTCCCCAATACCATGAAGTTTCCTTAACAGTTGATTCTAACCTTAACCCAACTCTGTTCTCTGTACCTAAAGTAACTAACTCCATAAAACTACTAAGTCAGGGAGAAACTGTGATCTACCCTTGGCAAAGACAGTTTCCCATGCTGACAAATTTCCTATATGTTTTAGGCACTGTGCAAAGCCTGAGGGACACATACACACACACACACACACACACACATGCATGACCTGCCATTTCATTCATACAGGGAGATCCCAGGTGACGGAGCTCTCTATTAGTGCAGATTAGCACCTTGTCTTAGAGAGACATCTGAGGCATTGAAGGGTTAAATGATATGTCCGGGATTCCAGTTCCAACGTATATTAGAGACAAGACTTGATGCTAGGGCTTTGCGACTTTGAGGTCAGCTCTTTATACTATCTGGCTTTTGTACGCATACGTATATTTGCTCTCAAGGAATTTACAATTTAGGCGGTAGTGGGGATGATTCGCAAACACAGTGATACAAGGGAGAACATGCAAAGTTCAGAAGGGGAAATGCAAAGGATTTTAAACATTTGAAGAGGCTAGGTTCATGTGGAGGTCAGGCGTTGTGGGAAAGTTGGGAATTGCCCATGATCTGGAGCAATGGGAGGAGCTTGAGCAGACTGAGAAATAGTGATGATGGCAGGGGACCATTCGAGGCATGGGGAAGCATATGAGCCAAGGGACGGTGAGGAGAGGGCACAAGGAGAAAGGCAGCTGAATTGGTCAAGTTCAATTTGTTCGGCATACGGAACACATGAAAGGAAATCCAAGGAGATTTGGCTAGACAATCAGATTGGAGTTAGGCTGCAGAGAGAATCAGTGGAAAGGCTGCACTGGGGCTGTGGGGGTCAGAGGACATGGGTTCAAATCTTACCTCTGACACAACCTGTGAGATCTTATAAGCATGCCAGTTAACAAGAGTGATAACAGCATTTAATTGGCATTTTAAGGTTTGCAAAGTGCTTTGCATATACCATCTCATTTGATCTCATTATTTCTCCCATCATACAGATGAGGAAACTGAGGCTGACACTTGCCTGTCATCATGCAGACAAACGGGAGGCAGGATTCAAACTCAGGTCTCTGTCGTCAGCACTCTACCCACCATGCCACACATAACCTCCCTCACCCTGAGTTTCTTCATCTGTATAATGGAGATGCTGGATTAGACCTCTGATGTCTCTTCTAACTCTGTATCTATGGATTTATTACCTCCTCATAAAAAAAAAAAACCTAGATTCCAAGACCCCAGTTCGAGAGCTATGATCCTAAGTCTCTTTCCCTCTCTGGGCCTCAGTTTCCTTATCTATAAAATGGGGGAGTTGGACCAGATGGCCTTTGAGCTCCTAGCTTTATTTATATCTATGGTCCTGTGATAGCTGGCTTCCAGGATCGGATGTTGCCAGTGTAACTTGTACCGTTGACAGTGAAGTGCCCCTGAAGGCTTCCAAGTAAAGGAGACAGGCAATTAAAGTGCTTTCAGCATACAAGTCAGCATTATGAAGGGAAGATTAGGCAGGGGACTGTGGGACTTAGAAATGCAAGGGACTCCAGCAATCAGCCAGGCTGATCCTCAGTCATACAGATGAGGAAACTGAGGCAGAGAGTGGTTAAAGTAACTCAGCCACGGTCACAAGCATTAGAGGCAGAATCTGAATCCAGCAACTTCCCCATTTCAGCTTCAGCGGTAAAGCACATGCCAATTCTACAACGCTTTTCCTAAGTGGCGGCCACACATTTCTTGCTAAAATCGTTCTCTCCTGCCTTCCCTGCTAGGATCTCTTGTTCTCTCACGTGGAGCTGCAAGCCAGTGGTCATCACCTACACACACACATGGACTCTGCAAAGGGCTTTGGAACACAAGGAACCAGATGTGCAACGCATGCCTTGTGACAAGCTGGCTTCCGCCTCCCCTACCTGCTTACTTATAAATAGTACTGACATTTTAAAATGTCTTCAGAAACCTCAGCCAAAACTCAGGAAAAAAGAACCTTTCAGACTGGATTGTTGCATAATTAAAACCAATTGGCTTTGAACCTGGCACCTGGCACATAATAGGTGCTTAATAAATGCTGAGTGAATGAACAAGTATTTATTAAGCACCTATGAAGGTCAAGGAAGGCATCACACTAGGCACTGGGGATACTGAGACAAAATGAAAAATCTCACCTGCCCTTAATGGACTTCCATTCTAGTGGATGGGGATACAACAGGTAAACAGGTAAATGAGGACAAGATAATTTGTCTTGATGACCAGGGAAATCAAGGAAGACCTCTCTCAGGAGATGGTGCCAGAATTGAGCATTAAAAGAGGCAAACAATTCTGAGAGGGGGACCTGAGAAGGGAATGCATTCCAGGAATCAGGGACAGCCACAGTGAAGGCAAGGAGGTGGGAGATGACATATGAGTTAAAGGAATATTAAGTATACCAGTTTGGCTGACAGAGAGATAAATCAATAGGCCAGACCATGACAGATTTTAAATGACCAGCCAGAAGTGTCTTTTGCATTTTGCTAATCTGTTACAGAAAGCTTCCAATAACATGATTATGTTTTATGAAGCTCCCTTTCCAAACTCTACCAATTAACAGGCATTTCTTAAGCTCGTGTTGTGTGTTAGGCATTGGGAACATAAAGACAAAAAATATGATCGTGTGCCATCAAGGAACATGAACTCTGCTGGGGAGAGTTAGCACTGAGGTCATTGTATTTCACCTGCCACAGATCCCCACCACGTTTTACCCTGGTCATCTCTGTACCATGTCATCATTCCCATGACCCTCTTCCCACTTCTCCCACTGTCCCCTTGGAATGGGAATCAAATTAAAATCGTCATTCCTTCTGGAAAGGGCTCATCGCTCAATTGACTTTACTCACCAATCCCCATAACTACCCAGACCAAAAGTCGTTTCTGAGCCATGACTATCATATTCATAATGTCTCCTCCTACCAAAATATAGACTCCTCAGAGACAGGGATTGTCTTCTTTACTCTTTGTAACCCCAGTGCTTAGCATAGTGCCTGGTACCATAGTAGACATGTAATAAATGTTTCCAGTTGTTCATTAAAAATACAAAATGATTTTGAGGAAGAGGGATATGGACTCCAAGGTTCTGAGAAGAGGGAGTCTTTGAGTTGAACCTTGAAGAGAATCAGGGGTTCCAAGAAGTAGAAGTAAGAAGACAGCATTCTACCCACGGGGGACCCAAGGTTGGATTAATCCTCTCCATTACTATCCAAATTCTATTCCTTTTCCAGATTTTCTCCTAGTCCCTTATGGGATCTTACCTTTGGTGCCTATCATTATATTACTACTCAACTTTCCACGTGGATAAATCTTGTCTCTCCAGCTAAAAAGCCTTCCTTCCCCAAATTCTCTTAATTCTAGTGCCTCCTCTCTGTTAATTATTTCCTATTTATCCTCTACGTAGCTTGTCTGTATTTATTTGTTGTGTCCCTCATTAGACAGTGAGCTCTTTGAGGGCAGGGACTGTCTTTTGCCTCTTTTTGTATCCCTGGGACTTAGCACAGTGCCTGGCCCTTAATAAATGTTTATTGATTGATGACTGGTTGACAGACTGGGCATTTTTTTTTAAAGGAGAGGATGTGACCTTTCCCTTCAGCAGCTAGTCCAGGATTTGCCCACAACTTAGACCAGGACACACATATATTTAGTGTTCAATACATATTCATCAATTGGTCTGCTTAATTTCTATGAGCCAAATTAGGATATGCTCTCCTCTTAGGTCAGGCTCGCAATGTCAAAACACCTTTTGTAAGCATATATCTCTGTGGAATTAGGTCTACTTTATAATTAATATTTTATTGTATTAATATTTTGTTGTATTATTAGATATAATAAATTAATATACCAATAATTTATTTTGTTAATAATTAATGTAGTAACAAATAATATCTCCCCAGAAAAGCGTAAGCTCCCTGAGGGCAGGTATAACTTCAACTGTCATTGTATATCCCTCGTGCTCAGCAAGGTGCCTGGCACATAATAGGTGCTGAGTAAATGCTTTGTGAGCCAAACTGAGTCAATTAAAAACCACCAGTTCATAGGATTATAAATCTAAGGGAGGGAAGGGACTTTTAGAAATTATCAAGTCCAATACCCTCATTTGACAGAGAAGGAAACTGAGGCTGAGGGAGGTGAAGTGATCTGCCCAGAGTCACAAAGCTATTATTCGCCGGAGGCAAGATTTGAATTCAGGTCTTCCCAACTCCAATTCCAGCACTCTATCCACTATACCCCTGGATGAGCTCCCTATATCTGTAAATAGAGAGGTCTACATTTCAAGAAATGATTTTAAGTGCTAGGCTATAAGTAAAATTCCTTGATGAAAAACTGCTTACAAATTATCCTTCATTTACAAAGGGGATGCTGTTATTCGCCCAGCAGGAGGCCCAGTGTTTGGCGTTGCCTTTTTTCAGAGGCTATTAGTGTGGCACTGGGTCATACACTCTCTCACCTGGTACCTGCTGTGAAAAAAGTAATGCATTTCTGATATAATTGCCTAAGGTAAGGTTGTCGTCTATGGCCAAGAAATAACATCAGCTCCTATTTGTATAACTTTTTATAATTACAAAGCACTCTCCGGATATGCTTTTTTTTTTTAATTACCCCTGTGATTTCACTGTTGAAAGGAACATCTCTATGAGGAAACTCCCTCTACAAATTAATGTTGCCTTTCCTCAAATCCCAAGAACTAAGCACAGTGCCTTTAAGCTTACTAATAATGGCTGACATTCATGGAGGGCTTTAAGGTTAGCAAAGCACTTTACAAATGTTATCTCATTTGATCCTCACAACAACCCTGGGGGTAGTGAGATTGTTCTCTCCCTTTGACAGATGAGGAAACTGAGGCACAAAAAAGTTAAGTAAATTGTCCCTGGTCTGCTACTTAGTGTTTGACGCAGAATTTGAAACCAGGTCTTCCTGCCTCCAAAGCCACATCCCTGCTCTGCAGTGAAGAGTTTTAGATAGCTGCCTAAAGCCCTGAAAAGTAAATAATTTACCCAAGGTCACATAGACATTCCTATTCTTAATTTTACATTAGCGTCATAGCTAATGGGGGAGGCAGTTTAAATCTTACTATCCTCAGCATAGGGTAGGAACTTTTATGAAGAATTCCCCCCAGCTGAAAAGGTAGATGAGAACAGTGTGTTTCAAGGGCCATGAAGGCAGCTGAAGAAGGCACTGTTGAGTGCAGAGAGCTTGATCAGACGCTGAAGACACCACTACATCCAGTCTTGACTTGTCTGACCACTGGACTTTGATGACTATGAAGAGAGAGTGAGCGTGACGACTTTGTGCAACTCTGCCTCACTTCAATCCAATTAATGCACGAGTCAAGACCTCACCTGTGATGCATTGGTCTTCTTCAAAAATGAAGGATGAACAACAGCTGGGTAGGAACCCTTGGGGGACTGGGTTCAAATCCTGCCTATGACATGGACCAGCAGGGTGACCTTGGGGAAAGTCACTTAACCTATCTGACCCTCAGTCATGAGACTGGACTAGATGGTTTCTAGGATTCCTTTGAGATCTACCTTTATGATCCCATGACCCTCATCTTGCAGATGGAAAGGTGAAGCTCAGAGCTTTGCCCAAGGTTACATGCCAAGAAAGTGGCAGAGCTGGGACTGAGGCTCAGTTTCCTTATCTGTAAAATAAAGATAAGAATAGCACCTACCCTCACAGAGTGGATTTAATATATGCACACATATACATGCACATATATGTATAAGTATGCACATGCATGTATAGACAGACAGACATTTGAGTAAACATACATATATAAAGTATAAGTATTTATGCATATATATGCATACATATACACATGTATGTATAGAATGCATTTTACAAACTTTGAAGCACTAGATAACTATTAAACGACACTATATATTTTTCTATGAGAAGCTAATTAGCCCATGTGGAGATCAATGCCATCACCTTGGTCTCATTATCCCCAAATAAGTCTCTATGCCTTTGCAATGACTCCCCCATGTCTGAAATGTTCTCCCTCCTCATCTGTCTCATAGACACCCTTTGTTCCTTCAAGATTTATCTCAAGCACTTTTCTGCATGAAACCTTTCCTGATACCCTTCTCCAATGGCTAATGCCCTTTCCTACAAACTACCTTATATTTAACCACTTCATATTTAATTCCCTTTATATTTAGAATATATGTGTTTGTTTATTTTTTTTTTTATTTTAATTTTTGGAGGCAATAGGGGGTTAAGTGACTTGCCCAGGGTCACATAGGTGTGTATATGTTAATACATGTACTTGTCTTGACCATTAGAATATGAGCTCCTTGAGGGCAGGGATTTTTTCATTTTTGTCTCTGTATTTCTAGTCCCTAACATACAGCCTGGCATTAATCAATGCTTGTGGATTGAATGAATGGCCTAAATGCAAATTTAGATCAAGAACATCTAATATGATTTTGATGGTCATTCTTCCTCAAATTGACAGTAGTTTTCTTTTTCTCCTAATTATGTCTGCATGGTAGGTAAGAATAATTTCACAGACAGAAAGACCTCGACTACTCAAAATAGGCCAGAAAAAATGCTTGAACAATTCAGTGGCTTTTAAAGTCCTTCATAACCTAGCAACTTCCTGCCTTTCCATTCTTCTCACTCCTTTCTCCCCTCCAAATA
Source organism: Vombatus ursinus (assembly GCF_900497805.2). NCBI lineage: Eukaryota > Metazoa > Chordata > Mammalia > Diprotodontia > Vombatidae > Vombatus > Vombatus ursinus. The sequence goes on along the minus strand of NW_020951112.1, from coordinate 4,900,614 downwards.
TGTTTTTCCTCAAAAAAGTATGGTATAAGATATACTTGGGCAAGTTTCCATGATTCAGTTTCCTCATTTGCAAAGGGGACTTGCACAGGTCCTGCCTGTCTCAGAGAAGAATTCATAGAATCAGAGAAGCACCAGTCTAATCCTGAAAGGGTCTTCAGAGGCTTTGGAGTCACACCACCTCTTTTGACAGACGAGGAAAACTGAGGCTGAGAGAGGGGAGTGACTTGCCCAGGGTTGCGGAGGCGGTAAACATTAACTTGAGGTTGAATTAGGTAGTTCTAATGTACTCTTTCTCAGAGACATTACTTATAGTGGTAGTGTTCCTTAGGATACATACATCCAAAGCTCAGCAAATGCTTTTTAACAGCATATGTGGGAACACTTAAAGAATTTGGGATTTCATCAGTCTGGCATTATTTCCACCAGTACAGATCCCAACCGGTCTTTGACTCAGTAAGGAAGTCCTATGGGTGGCACACAGGAAGTTAAATCAGGGCTTCTTAAACTTTTTGAAACTTTTTTCCACTCACAATCCCTTCTCACATTTTGGCAGTGTTAGGCAGTGTTGTGCGGCCTGAGGGCATACATAGTACAAAGTGCGCATGCTTTGTGTTCAGAACCAAGGCTGCAGTGAAGATGCACTATGCTATCCGGGCAAGCTGCCAAAAACACCTCGGATTCATTACGCATTTGATTTTTAATTAACTTTTGGTCATTGCGTATTCAGAAACCTTTTAATATTGACAATTTTTTCATGACCCCAAGAAGTGCTGGGTTAAATGACTTGTTTGGAGGACCTAGAAAGAGTCAGAGGCCATATCTGAACCCAGATCTTCTGGACTCCAATATTTCACCCCACTCTGCCTCCATAATAACACAACCATCACATGAGAGAAATGATCACAATGCAATAATGGAAATAGAAGAACTAGCTACAACATAGTGGACAGAACTGGCTTCGAGGCCACAAAGATGGAGGCTGAGGTTCCACATCTGATATATACTGGCTGTGTGACATTGGGCAAGTCACTTAACCACGTAGGGCTCAAGGTAACTCTACATGATGATAAGTATTAATAAAGTCAGTGCTAATCACTCATTCTGTATTGATCCATTATGTAGCATGGCTACCATGAATCTACATTAAATTGCATCACATTATTGTCTTACTAAAAAAAGAACGGAGAAACTCTAAGTGTGAAATGCTGCATGTGCCATCAGACACTACAGAGTTGAGTCTGGTTCAAATTTTTCTTCCTAACAAGGCATGATTAAATGGTAGGCATGTTGCAAAATGGTTCTAATGTTACAAGTTATTAATTTTTTAAAAATCTGGTGTTTGTCAGTCCTGTATGATGCAATGATTGCTATATTTTTCTAACTAGGGAGCTGGTTACTGTTTAATACCTCTCTTCAGTCCTCCTCTGGCATTTCAGTTGGGGTCCAGGAAGCATTAATGAGGGTGTCCAGAATAACCTTTAAGAGCCCAGCAGGACAGAGCTGAGTGCAGCCAGGGCTGAGAGAGAACAGGGAAGGAAGCACTCAAAATACATTTTTTCCCTCACCTTGAGGTAACAAGCAGGAAGAAACATCAACCAAATAAAGTTGTTATCAAAGAACACCAAGGAAATGACATATTTACCTCTGTCTAATTCCACCTGGTGGATCAAAGGGAGGTAAGAAATTTACTCTGTAAGATGACAGCCTATCACCCAAGACAAAATGGTGCCATCAATCCACGGAGACTGCACACGTCTCATGCTAGCATCTTACTCGCTTGCATCTTGCACAGTGCTAGGCACATGGAACACACTCAATTCATAATGTTTGACAGATTGATTTCATGCCAAATTTCCCCTTAATCTTTTGGGTATTTAAGACAAGAATTGACATTAGATGACAGAAATTGGAAAGAAGCAATTGACAGGGTCACACATCAGAAGTTGTTCCAGGGGCCTGATATTAAAATGAGAGATTGACTGTTTTGAGTTAAAAAAAGGAACCAACTTGAACCTCAGTGCATTCAGTTTAGCTTTTTCTAAGGTACAACAATACCTACAGAGAACCTCTGTTCTTTCTGATTTATAGTTAAATACATGAGGGGTAGGGAGAGTGGAGAATGAATAAGGATATGATACTAATAATAAAAATAGCTAATATTTAGATAATGTTTAGGGTTTGCAAAGTTCTTTGCGTGTATCTTGTCATTCAGTTCTCACAACAATCCTAAAAAGTCGAAGCTATTATTATCCTCATTTTATAGATGAGGAAACTGAGACTGAAGTAGGTTAAGTGATTCAACCAGGTTCACATAGCCAATAAATATCTGAGGTAGGATCCAAATTCAGGTCTTCCAGACTCCAAGTCCATTGCTATATCCACTATGCCACCCCAAATAGCCTGAGATGTGACAGAAAAGGAAAATGATAAATGTTGGAGGGGATGTGGGAAAACTGGGACACTAATGCACTGTTGGTAGAGTTGTGAACTGATCTGAAGAACAACTTGGAAGTATGCCCAAAGGGCAAACAAACTGTACATACCCTTTGATCCAGCAATACCACTACTAGGTCTGTATCCCAAGAAGATTTTTTTTTTAAAAAAGGGTAAAGGACCTATTTGTGCAAAAATATTTATAGCAGCTATTTTGTTTTCACAAAGAATTAGAAATTGAGGAGGTCCCAATCAATTGGGGAAATGCTAAACAAGTTGTGGTATATAATTGTAATGGAGTACTATTATACTATAAGAAATGATGAGCAGGTTGCTTTCTGAAAACCCTGGAAAAATTTACATGAACTGATCCAAGGTAAAATGAGCAGAACCAGAACACTGTACATGGTAACAACAATATTATAGGGATAATCAACTGTGAATTAGTTATTCTTAGCAATACAATGATCCAAGACAATTCCAAAGGACTGATCATGAAAAATGCTATCAACATTCAGAGAAAGAACTGATGGGACTCTGAATGCAGATTGAAGCATACTATTTTTCACTTTTTCTATTTTTGTGTGTATTTTTTTGATCTGTTTCTTCTTTCACAACATTATTAATATGGAAATGTTTTACATGATTGAACACATATAACTCACATCAAATTGCTTCCCATCTTCACAAGGGAGACAGTGAGGGAGGGAGAGAAAAAATTGGGAACTCAAAATATTAAAAAAATTAATGTTAAAATTGTTCTTATATGTAATTGGGAAAAAATAATATATTATAAAAGATAGAATAGCATCAGAGTTGAAAAGACTCGGGTTCAAATCTTCCCTCAAACACTTAGTAACTGTGTGACCCTGGGGAGGTTAGTTAACCTCTTGGCCTTAGTTTCCACATTTGTTTAAAAAAAGAAAGGGGTTGGACTTGACTTCCATAGTCCCTTCCAGCTGTAATCTGTGATCCCATGATATTCTTGAAATATTTCTCTCTGAAACCTTTCATCTCTTTCGACATGAGTCATGGAAAATACCATCATGTAAATAAGAATTCAAGGTGACCCAAAGGGGAAGAATGAAAGGCATCATCACAGGGTAACCTGAAGAATATCACCACAAAAAATGGCATCAAGAATGTCATTAGAGAGCTGACAGGACTGAAGGGAAAGTGCACTGGTCCCATGGCAAGAATGGGGAAAACAACGGACATTTGTGCTTGTATCTCCAGTGCCGAGCACAGCGTCCATACCAATGGACACCTAATGAAGAGTTTTTAGAAAATATGGACAAGAATTGGTTCTGTTAAGAAGGCATAGATGAATTGTGATCTCTTTCCTGTGAAAGACACACAGTGATGAGATCATATAGCCATCCAGGTGTCGATTCCACAGGAGCACAAGCACCTTGTAGGAGATCCTATTCTCACTTTTTTAAGGTGATGTACCATAAGGTTTTGAACCAATGAAAGACGGGGCTGTTGTCAGATCTGAAGGTATGTGTAGGGAGTTGGGGGGTGGGGAGGGCTTAGAGATCATCTAAAGCCAACCACCTTATTTTACAGATGAGAAAACTGAAGTCAAAGAGTAGTAGGGACAATATCCCTAACAAGTGGTAACTCATTATCTGCTTCAACACCTCCTGAGACAAATCATTCTACTTTTGGATACCTTGAACTGTTAGGAAGCATGTGTGTGTGCGTGCGCATGCATGTGTGTGTTTGCGCGCATGTGTGTACATGTATGCATGTGTGTGTGTGTGTGTTTAACATCAAGCACAAGATAGCATTTCAACTGCTCCCCACTGCTTTTATTACTACCCGCTGGAGCCAAGAATACAAGTGCAGTCTCCTCCTCTACACTGGAGATCATGAAACACTTCAAGACCGCCACTCTCCAGTCCCCCTAAGTTTTCTCTTCCCCAGGCTAAATAGATGCAGTTCCTTAACCAATCTGGGCAGTTTCCTACTTGTCTTGAGTCTGATGAATGTGAGAGGGGCAAGAAGAACTTTTATTTCTTGGAGCCAAAGACATTTCCACCATTAACCGCTGTTACAGAGACTCACAATCCCAGCAGGCACCTTGCATTTGAAACTAAAAGGGCTCAGAGAGGAAGATGTCTCCACCTGAAAGGGTGGTTTATTGACCACAGTAATGGCCAACCCAGTCCGGTTTAGTCAATTTTATCTACAAAGTAATCAGCGGCCTTACTCTTTACATTAAACACAGGCTGATCCTAGGGCAGGGATGGCCCATCTTGTTAGAGCCTCTCAGGTAACAACATTGACTGGATGCCTACTGTGTGTGGAATTCTGACCTTCTCTGCCAACTCGGGTCCACATCTGCTCTACATCTTATAGACTGAAGACTTTGTTGTTCTTCTGTCGTTTTCAGTCATGTCCAACTCTTTAGGCCCTGTTTGGGGTTTTCTTGGCAAAGATACTGGAGTGGTTTGCCATTTCCTTCTTCAGCTCATTTTACAGATGAGGAAACTGAGGCAAAGAGGGTGATGTGACTTGCCCAAGGTCACAAAAGGGTTTTCTTGGCAAAGATACTGGAGTGGTTTTCCACTTCCCTCTTCAGCTTATTTTCCAGATGAGGAAACTGAGGCAAATAGGATTAAGCGATGTACCCAGGATCATACAGCTAGTAAGTGCCTGAGGCTGGATTTGGACTCAGGATCTCCAGACTCTAGGCCTGGTACTCCATTCACTGAGCCACCTAGCTGCCCCAAACTGAGGGTATTGAGAGATTAAATCACTTGCTCAGGGTCACATGTTTAGTATCTGTCTGAGGCAGGATTTGAACCCAGGCCTGTAAGATTCTAAGGCTGAATTTCTAATATATCATGCTGACACTCAGCTTTTATGTGGCAGTTTACAACACATGTACTCTCTCATTCAACCTGCACAACAAAATTACGAGGTAGAGATAAGGCTGTAAAAGAAATATTGCTGTCCCCATTGTACAGATAAGGCAACTGTGGCTCATGGCTGTTCTGCAGCTGGCTCCAGGTCGCACTTCGAGTAGAACTGGGATCCTTTGACTCTTCAACTGTATCCCAGCTGTCTGCTTAATAGCAGTCATGCTTGCTACTCTACCTCCACAAATGAAATAAGCTGTGCCTAACACTCTGTAAACCATGTAGCTTACCATAAAGGGGCCCCCTAATTATCACTAGAGAAGCCTTAAAATGAAACTGGAAGCTATCATGAGCCTTCCTGCTGAGGACCAGCATTTCTCTAAGACTTCAAATGGTCCTGCTGATGAAAAGAGGCCCCATAAGGATGTTTTAAGTGTTTCCTGCCTCACGTAAAGGAAAGCTTTTTTTTAAAATTATGGGTAGGTAAATCTACCCATGAGGATGTCTTTATAAGCCAGTCAGTCAACAGTCTACAAACATTTATTAAACACTTACTATGTGCCAGATGGGGGCAGCTAGGCGGTGTAGTGGATAGAGCACTGGGCTTGGAGCCAGGAAGATCTGAGTTCAAGTTCAGTCTCAGACATCTGTGTGAACCTGGGACAAGTCACTTAACCCTGTTTGCCTCAGTTTCCTCATCTGTAAAATGAACTGGAGAAGGAAATGGCAAACCACTGCAGCATCTTTGCTAAGAAAACGCCACATGGGATCACAAGCAGTCAGATATAACTGAAAACAACTGAAAATGTGCCAAATGCTATGCTAAGCTCCGGGATTATTTTTTTTTTTAAGACAAAAACAGTCCCTGCCCTCAAGGAACTCACATTATAATAGGGGAGACAAACATACAAAAAATAATCTATTCTGAATATACACAGGGTAGGTGAAAGGTAAATTCAGAGGCACTAGCAGCTGGGGGAAATGGCCTCCTGTAGAAGGTGGGTCTTGAAGGAAGGGAGGAAAAGTGGGTGACAGAGATGAGAGCATTCCAGGCATGGGAGAGCCGGTATGCAGGCATAAGTCAGGGGACTGCATATTCTGTGTGAGCCAAAGCCAGAAGGTCAACATTGCTGCATCATGAGGGCAGGAGACGGCATGAGAAACAAAAGGTGGGAAGGAGTCATGTTGTGAAGGGCTTTCAATGCCAACCAGAGCATCCTAAATGAAGCTATTTTCCTCCTGAAAGCAGCTATAATTTCACTGATGTGAGCACTGCTACGTGTCACGGCTCTTCAAAAGTTACAGTTACTCAAAAAATTAATCATCTTGCAGCCAACATGGCAAGAATAATAACAATAATAAGGATTGGGTTATTTCCATCAGAAATGACAGAAGGGTGAACCTTAAAAAGCTTGGATGTAATGATTGAAGCAGATTTTGCAAAGAAATGTTGTACAACACGCCACTGCACAATGGGAAAGTTGAGCACCTATGAACACCCAACAAGACATGATATGGGGCTCAGAGACGTGGATCAGAAGCTTCTCCCTGACTTCTTCTGATCCTCCCCCTCCAGATGAAGGGAACTGGGGCTGTGAGTCAATTCCCAGCAGTGCATGCAGCTGCCCTCTGAAAGCTTTCCTCCTGCCTGTATGAGTAAATTTGTATTCAACAAAATTTAGCAGGTACCTGCTATGTGTTGTTCTAGGCACTAGGGAAGTAAACATAAAAATGATGAAGCTTTATTTTCATGAGGAAGGGAGATATGGAGTACCTAAAAGCTCACTATCTTTTGTCATCTTTGTCTCCCCAGAACCAACTTAGCCCCTGACACATAGTAGGTGCTTACAAAACACTTGCTTGACTAACATGACAAATCCTCATAAAGTAAATATAGACTTTAAAATATCCTTGAGAATTTAACAGATAATAAGATAGACTGGAACTGCAGCTTTATCCTTATTAATTATTAATAAGCCCTCATTAAAGTCCACAATAGTCTAGATGAAACATTAATCCATAAATCCATAACCCTAAATTTCAAGCTAGCAGGCAGCTAGGTGGCCCAGGGGATAGAGCGCTGGGCCTGGATTCAAGAAAGACCTGAGTTCAAATCCAACCTCAGACACTTATGAGCTGTGTGACTCTGTGCAAGTCACTTAGCTGTTCTCAGCCTCAGTTTCCCCATCTGCAAAATGGGGATAACAACAGCACCTACCTGCCAGGGTTGTGAGGATCAAATGAAATATTTGTAAAGAGCTTTGCAAACCTTAAAGCATTATATAAATTCTAGCTATTATTAATTAATATTATTAGAATTTACAGAACATGATTTTTATTAAAAAAAAAGCAGTTATTTTAATTTACCTGCACAATAGTCTGCAGAACATTAAACATAAAAGGATGTGATGCAAGGCAGCAACCTGTCCCAAGACCATTTCTATCTGAATCCCATGTATGAAAAGGATGAGATAACAACAATAATAATGTTATATTTCTATAGGACATTTAGGATTACAAAGCACCTTCCCTACACTGTCCCATTTGCTTCTCACCCAAACCCAGTCAAATAAATGTTATTATTATCTCCATTTTATTGATGAGGAAACTGATAAGGGCTAAGTGACTTGCTGAGTAGCATGAAACAGATGTGTGAGGAAGGATTCAAACTACGTCAGTCCACTATACCACACTGTCTTGGGACCAACCTTTCCAAACTTAGACTGAACCCTGGACAGATACATATTTCACTGATATGTACTTAATACCTTCACAATTAGGTAGGCATTCTATCAGCATAGCCATTGAGAACCCCAGGGTCAACTCCACATGAAATGGAGTGACAAAGGAATACTTTCATGAAGGGGACCCTAATGATGATATCACAAGATACCATAATAAAGGCTGAAAATCTAGAGTACGTTACTGTTTCTTTTTTTTTTTTTCTAGATCACAAAATTTCCTAGTTCTAAGAGTAGTATAGTACAGATGGCCATTTCCTACCCACTTACCACTGTAAATTCCATGGGATCCATCCAGATAATGATGATAAGATAACATTTATAGAGTACTTACTATGTGCCAAGCACTGTGCTAAGTGCTTTATAATTACTATTTCATCTGCTCCTCACAACAACCCTGGGAGACAGGTACTATTATTATCCCCATTTTATAGATGAGAAAATAGGCAAAAAAGGTTTAGTGACTTGCCCAGAGTCACATAGCCAGTGAAATGTCTGAGGCTGGATTTGAATTTAGGCGTTTCTGATTCCAGGCCTACTACTTTTATCCACTGTGTCACCTAGCTGCCAGAGAAAGGATGGAGTCATTAATAAATATTTATTGAGGACCTACTATGTGAAAGAGGAAGTTTACAAAGAGGTATGATTTCCTGCCATCAAGTCAAGTCAATCAATCAACCAATGTAGCCAGGTTGTGGTACCAATCTCAATTTCCCCCCAGGCTCTATTTTTCTCTGGGCTGGGGCTGACTTGCTTACCCCACCTTGATCTACTTCAGCAGGTAGAAAAGGCTCCCCTGAAAACTGGTCGCATAGCATCATTCAGCTCTCAATGTCCCAGGGTAACTGTGGTGTGAGGGAGGATATAGTGTTCCTATTTGCCACTGTAGCTCCTGAGCCCCCACTGGCCTGGTTCCAGTTCACAAAAGATCAGTTACAATACCATCATTAGCTCTGAAACATGAAACATTTACTCAATGATAAGGCAAAAGCAAGAATAATCATAACATTTTCTCAATAGAAAGCAAAAGCTGGAAAAATGGAAACATCACAGTCCACCCATAAATTTGAGCCATGCTTTCCCAGCAATGCCCATAATTTCTGTGCTGGGGGGTGGGTACACACAGAAACTTAGCAATGAGGCACATGAGTAGGGTAACACATGACGATGAACTGCAGGGCTTGATGTTCTCAATTTCTTTTGTGAACAGTCTGTACCACTTGTCACCTGCTGGTTAAAATAATTTCTTTGGCAGCTCTTCTCCAAATCCTCATAACTCTCTTTCTGGGGAAAGTCATTTTTCTGCTACTGTTTGGCTACTGAAGTATTGTCAAGCTCTTTTAGTAAATAGCCATTCATGGCAGGGTTCTGAGAAAGTGTTGCAATCTTTTAGCAAAATTTTTCACTCTTTTGGTGAAAAGCAGGTCCTTAAATCTAGAATCTGTCAACCTAATCAGATATGATTTTCTATGGACTATAAGGGGCTTCCCCTTCTTAAGCCACTGAAAGCAGTAAAGTCTGATACAGGCATCCTATCTCTCAGGTGGTAGATGGCTGTAAAGGGCAATAAGGCCAAGCGGCTCTCACGTAGCAGGAGGACTTTGCTTTCCACTAGGCAGGGTACAGGATCTATAGTTCTCCCTCTTCCAATCACATCACTCCTCGTATCAGGTCTAAAGCCTGGTGGTCAGCTGTGCTCTGCTCCAGTCAACTTCTATAGTCTGTCCCTTGTAAGCATCTTCTCTTCTTGCCTGTCTTCTGGTCCTGGCTTCACTCCTGGATTTCCTTAAGGTCTCTGGCTCATTTTCTTTAGGCGTCTGGGAAGAGTTCAATTTTGTATTTTCATGATCAGTTCACGTTGTGCACAGCTAATTGTGGAGTCTGGGGGTGAAGTCCTGAGCTATGCTTTTTTTTATTTCTTATTTTTTTATATCTTTAACCAGTCATCCTTCTTTCTGGCTTCTAATGCTTCAGGTCATTGCCTCTTCACAAGTAGTGACCCATCTCAAACTCTGGTTAAAAAACCCAAAATCCATTGTTCTATTATATATAACACAAACAAACAACATACAAATTCCCCATATTCCACAGTTTTATGATTTCTAGTTTCTCAGCTATATTCTTCAAAACTCTGAAAACAGTCATGTGCAAATAAGGGGGTGGCCCACAATGCACTGTGGCCACCTCTACATCAGTCAGTCCTTTTGCCTGAGACCTGCTTTCAAACAAGTCCTCTTAGTACATTCATCTGAGAGGCTGCTTTCTCTTAATTCCTTAGATTGGCTTGTGTTTCTTCTCAAACATCTTTATCTGAGGGGTGGTGTTTTCTCTAAGGTTCAGCATTTGAAAAACATTCTTTTTCCGCCCCCTTCAGCAACCAAGATATTCTCAAAACAAAGAAGGCAGTACCTTACTCAAGCATTTATTAAGTGCCCCCTATATGCTAGGTACCAGAAATGCACAGGGTGAGAGAGGATAACAATTAGAAAACCAGGAAAGGTCCCTTGGGTAAGGGGGCAGGAGTCAAGTCTTTTATTTTATTTTATTTTATTTCTTTTTGGCTAGGCAATGGGGTTAAGTGACTTGCCCAGGGTCACACAGCTAGTAAGTATTATGTGTCTGAGGCCGGATTTGAACTCAGGTCCTCCTGAATCCAGGGCCGGTGCTCTATCCACTGCGCCACCTAGCTACCCCGACAGGAGTCAAGTCTTGAAGGAGATAGTGGCTCAAAGAGGTAGGTGGGGATAGTTTGTGCAAAGGTATAGAGATGGATGGGGTGCTGAGTTTCGGTGAGTAGGTCAGTAAATGGATCATATATCATAGTGAACCACATATGACACACTGAGCGTTGGAAGAGACCTCAGAGATCCAGCCCCATCCCCTCATCTCACAGATATGGAACCTGGGCATGGTCAGCCCATGAGTAGGTAGTCCATGGAAGAGCTGGGATTGGAAGTGAGATCCTTTGGATCAAACTCCTCCACTCTTTCACACTGTGTTCCATTACAAGTCCCCCAAGACCAGTGTTGGTCACTGAACGCTGTACACTCCTGGGTTTTCTTTGGCTTTCTGCCTCATTTCCCTTAGACCTCTGGGAAGAGGATAATTCCGTATTTTCACAATCAGTCTACTTTGCTGCATGACTAATTGTGGAGTCTAGTTTCGTAAAACATCTTGTTAGAAGCCATTCTTATTCACGTGAATTAATTTGGATCCTGAGGGAAATACAGGTTTAATTCTAGCAGTGATTTTGGGCCTGACTCCAGGCCTTCTGACCCTCCAACTAAGAACAGACAACATGCTTTCAAGCTACAAAAAAAACAGCTTCACTAGAATCTTTTAGCTACATGATGGCATAAGAGCCCATGGTTTCAAAGAGAAATATTGTGAGAAGCATGCTGCTTTCTGGCAAGAAGAAAACCCAATTTTCCAGCTCTTATTAATAAGATTTTCTTTTACAAAAAGGCTAACAATGTGTGTATTTAAAAACCTGAGCAAATTCATCAACAATCTAATAATGTCAACAAATGAATTGAATTGTACTGTAATTCACAGTGGAGAGATTTTGGAAAACCTAAGGGCTCCAAACAAGTTATTATGAACATTTTATGGCGAGTCAACACATGAATTGTGATTAATAATGAGTCAGAATAGCTCTGAATGACAACAAACAGAAAGGACTCATTAGTTAAGAGTATTTAGTACCAAAAAATGTTTGTAATTTGGATCTTCATTTAATGTTTTCATTGTTAACCAACAGGGAAGATTATGATTCTTATATATGTTATTTAAAATGCATTTTAATTATCTAAATGGATGTTTTTAAGAGGTCTAACAGGTTTCTATGGCAAAAGAAAAAATCTACTAATTACTAAGGTGCCTTTGGAAAACTCACTTCAACTCTTTGGCCTTCAGTTCATCTGTAATAATAATAATAGCTCATGTTTACATAGCACTTTAAGGTTTGCAAAGTGCCTTGTACAGATTATCTCATTTGATGGGTACAACAACTCAGTGAGCAAGGTGCTCCTATTATCCTCATTTTATAGGAGAGAAAACTGAGATACAAAGAGTTCAGTTGACTTGCTCAAGGTCTCATAGCTCAAAAGTGATTGGGTTAGGATTTGAACTTAGACATTCCTGACTCTTAATTTGACACTTTCTCCACTATGCCACTGAGCTGCCAGTCATCTGTCAAATGAGGGAACGTGGCCAGATGACCTTTTGGAATTCCCCCAGTTCTAGGTCTATGAGTGATCATCTACTGGTCAACCTGTTAGCAATTCATTTTCTCCCTACTTAGGTAGGCTGATCCTCTGACAGCAGACATAATCAACCAACAAGCATTTATTAAACCCCTACTTCATGCCAGGCACTGCATCAGTCATTAGAGATATGAATACAAAAGCCTATCTGTGGGGTTTACATTTTACTAGGGTTTTTTTCACCTGGAGTTCAAAAAAATCCAAAGTTATATTTCATGGATATGGATATGGATATATTTCTAGGGGTCCATAGACTTCAATGGGAAAAAATTACATCATTATCTTCTCTAATCCCTAACTATAATTCTAAGAAGAGGTCTCTAGGCTTCACTAGACTGCCAAAGGTGTCCAGAACCCCCAAAAAAGTTTAGGATACTTTGGTGTAGGGGAATATTCACAGATAAGTAAATGTAGGATGTATACAATGTAGAAAACACAGAGGCATGGAGGCTGGCCCAAATCTGGCCTCAGATACCAACTAGCTTTGTGACCCTGGGGCAAGTCACTTAACCCTGTTGGCCTCATCTATAAAATGAGCTGGAGAAAGAAATGGCAAACCATTCCAGTACCTTTGCCAAGAAAACTTCAAAATGGGGTCACGAAGAGTCAGACATGACTGAACAACAACAACATAGGAGAAAAGCATTTAACAGCCAATGGAATCAGGAGAGGTCTGGTTTTTAAGACCATCCATACTTTGAAGCTTTTTCAGCTTGTTAGGACCTAAGAGAATTGGTGCTTCACTGATATAGCCTCTGAGAACCCAGAATCTTCTCTCTCTCTCAATGAGGGATCAGAGGGGGAGGAGTCTGATAAAATAGATACCTCTAGAAATAGACACTATTTGGCCCCAAAGGGAAGAACCGGAAATAATGGTCTGTTGTATTAAGGTAAATTTAAGCCTGATATCAGAAATAAAGGGTAGCTTTGTGGTCCAGTTGATACAACACCGGGCTTGGGATCAGAAAGGCTCATCTTCCTCAGTTCAAATCCTGCCTCAGACACTTACTAACTGTGTGACCCTGGGCAAGTCACTTAACCCTGTTTGCCTCAATTCTCTCATCTGTAAAATTGGCTGGAGGAGGAAATGGTTAACCATTCCAGTGTCTTTGACAAGAAAAGCCCAAATGGGGTAACAAAGAGTTGGACACGACTGAAAACCAACAACAAAATAAGAAACAAACCAAACGTCTACCAGTTAGAGCTGTCCAAAAGTGGGAACAGACTGCCTCAGGAGGTACAAGTTTGCTATTCATTGATGATCTTGAAGGAGGAGATTTTGATTATTACTTTTGTTAGATTAGATGGTCTCTGAGATTCCAATCCTGAAATTCTGTGAATTACATATTAAGTACCTGCTTTTTGTTAAGCACAAAGGCATACAATTCTGAGTTAGTAAAAATCAGAAATAATTAGTTTCCAGGAAATTTTCAGGCTCTTACAAGCCAGGAGATGAATCCAGTTAGAATCATTTAGTTTTTTTCTCAAACAAAGGGCTCAAATCCTTTAGATTTGCCTAAAAAGGGCAGATTTAGGCTGGATGTCAGGAAGCAAGTGCCTAACAATTAAAGGTAATCCAAAAGTGGAAAGGGCTGTGTTGATAGGAGGGAGGTTCCCTCTCCCTGGAGGTGTTCAAGAAGACAGCAGGTGACCACCTGGTCAGTCTCTTTGGGGGTACATGTCTGCATGGCCTGTGAAATCTAGCTCTGAACCTGCAAAGCACTGACTTAGCTAGCCAATCGCATAGTTTACAGTCGGTCCTTTCATACTCGGCATGACAATTGTCAGAAAAACAGAGTTGTGTCTATTTTCTTTTCTTTTTTTTTTCTTTTTTTCTTTTGTCTATTTTCAAAACTGGCATCTTAAACACATTTATTCTTAGGGCAATGGACCTCTCACTTGATTGACAAAAACTATTTCACACCAGTGATTTGAGCTCAAGTCCTTTTTATAATGGTGCTCAAAACACTAAACAGAATTGATCACATGAAATAATATCTTTAGAAATAAATACAAAAGGATTAAAACATTCTTGCCATATGCTTCACATACCATGTGTCTTTAAAAAAATTCTGAAAAAATAAAAAAATATTCTTTTGACTTAGGCTGTTTTTCATAATCTAAAAGATTTCAAACAAAAGTGGTTCTCTCAATGTATAAAAGCCTCCCACAAACCATCTCCTAATGTAAGAAACTTCAATCCATCCTGCACTTAGCTGCCACGGTGATTTTCCTGAACATGTCATTCCCTTACTCAATGAACTCTAATAGCTCCCTATTACCTCCGGAAACAAATCTAAACATCTCTGTCTGGCGTGTAAAACTATGTACAACTTCATCTCAATCCACCTTTCCAGCCTCATTACACTTTTGCCCCAGGATTCATTCAAACTGGTCTTCTTCCTGCTCCTCATACGTGACAATCTCTCTCCTGTCTCTCTGTATTTGTACTGAGTGTATCCCCTCTCTCTTCCTCCCCACCGTGGAATACATTTCTTTCTCATCCCTGTCTCTTAGAATTCCTAGCTCCCTCCTATAAGGCCAAGCTTGGCCATTTTCTATATGAAGCTTTTCTCATTTTCTCCCATTCTCATACTGCCTCACCCTCCACCAATTATCTTGTATCTGTTTGAAATATATCTATATATTTATATCTATATATGCATATGTTCTCTCCCCAGGCCAAATTATAAGCTCCTTGAGGGCAGGAAATGTTTTGCTTTTCCCTTTGTGGCCTAACATGGTGCTTAGCACATAGTAGGTCTTAATAAATGTTTGTTGATTGAACAAAGAGATGGAAATGCTATAAAATGGAATGATTTCTTTTAAAGGGACTGAGAGTCTGAATGCACTTAAAACTGTCAGGTATCTACCAAAGCAGAGATGCTAAGATATTGATTCACTATATTTGGATTCTGAGAAAACATGTAACCCATTTCTTTTTCCCAGCAAGGTTTTACTCTCAGTTATCTGAAAGATCGCCTTGGCAGGACAAGGACCCCTTGTGCTTTCTCAGAGAATACTAATTTGTCTTCATTAAATTGGTAGAGCAGACTGTAGCCATCACTTAAAATATGCACAAAACTGGGGTGGGGGAGTGGAAGGAGAATATTAGACATTTAGCAAGAGGAAAGGAAAAAAGGAGACCTGATTGTCAAATGAGAATTGAAAGACCATTCTAGTTTAAAATTAGGCCAATCTACTTTCATTGACCTAAGCTTCTTTAAAGGAAAAGTGAGGTGAAGGGGCAGAAAGAGCAGCGTGGTAGAGATAAAAGGACTATTCAGAGATTCCTGTCAATTTGAAGGAGTCACCCAGAGTTCTACCCATCCTTCTTTTCACTCTGTCTCAGGAGGGAAGAAACCAAGTTATTCTGGTAGAAGACGAAGGATGGAAACCAGACCACCAGGAGCCTTCTTTCATAATCTTTTAATATTGCTTCTTAAGTCATAAGATCACCGATTTGGAGTTAGAAGGGACCTTTGAGGTACATTAGTTCAGCCCCTTCCCCCATTTTCCAGATGAAGAAACTGAGCCCAGAGAAGTGACTTGTTCAAGGTCACATAGGCACATGGCAGAGACAGACAGGATTTGAACCCTGGTCCTTTAAATCCTAATCATTTGCGCTTTTTGTCATGCTATGTATGCTTAATTCCTCCATTGTTAAAAGAGGGTGTTAATATAGATAGGAATGATTTCATTCTGGCACGGTGCAAAAGAAAAGAGAAATGAATCTGGAGTCAGAAGACTTGTATTTGAATACTGCTTGTGATATTTACAACCTGTGAGACCTCAGGGAAGTCACCAGAGCCTCGGTTTCCTCATCTATAACATGAAAGTGTTGGATCAGATGACCTCTGGAATTTCTTCTTTGTTCTGGATCTATGATCCTACTACCCAATATTTGTGTGCATGCACATATGTGTGTGTGTGTGTGTGTATATGTGTGTGTGTATTTGTGTGTATGTGTGTGTGTAGAACTGACCTCTTTGGAGTACACTTTCCTCTATAAAGATTAAACCAATTTAGCACCTCTGAAAACACTAACAGGTTGCTACTTTAATAGTTCACAAATGCTATTCTAATTGTTCCATATGGCTCCTTGGTCTATTTTTCTTGGATGAGAATTCTTGAGGGGTGGGGGAGGAGAAAATGAATTCAGCAAATGACCAAAGATTAACTGTAATTACAGAGTTAATGTGATCAATTATCCACTGACAATGCAGAAAAGAAAATGACGTCGGCCCAGATGTTGGTCTCCGAAGGAGGGTGAGAGGGGGCCAATCTTCCCAGAAAAGATGCATAATTATCTTTGATTCGAAGCTGATTTTCAGCCCAAAGTTATTCATAGACGCAACAGAATTTGAAATCTGGAAGTGATGTCAGATCTCATCTTATCCAACTCCTTCCTGCACCTTGGATATTTTAAAGATGAGGAAATCGTGGGTCCTAGAGGTTAAATGACTTGCGCAAGGTCACACAGCTAGGTATAACTGCAGCCCATTTCCTGGCTCCAATTTCTCTGCTCTACCTTTGGGTGTCATACCCTCAAATGAAAAAAGATATCAAAGAATACTGCCAATTTAAAAAGAATTTCATTAAAAAATATGACCTTTTGTTTCAAAGCCTGTATCAAAACTAACCAGCTTCCGCATACCTTTGGCTTCTGAACTGCTTTCCTTTCCTAGCTCGTGTCTCTCCGACCTCTGTCTTCAGCTTTCAGCTGGCTCCTCATCCTGCTCCCTTCTCTGAAATGTCTCTATGTCTCTGCCAAGGTCCTGCCTTTGGCTCTTTTCCCTTCTCTTTTCAGATCTTTCCCGGGATGATCTCATCCAGTCTCATAGCCAGGAAGAGCTAAGCCACTCGGCTCCAAACTCCTTCCTTGGACCAGGATTCTTCACTCCATTCATCTGTCCTGCCACCACTTGTGGGTCCTCTTCCCCTATTCGCTTCCACTTCTTGCTCTGAGAACTGTAACCAAATCAACGTCACTGTAGTCTTTGTCTGTGATCTTGACAATGGACTGCACTATTGCTCCGTTCAATGTCTTTGTGATTCCTTAGGCCAAAACAACTTTCAGTGACCATCACTCCCCTATCAGAATGTAAGCAACTTGAGGACAGAGACCATCTCAATTTTGTATTTGCATCCCTATGACTTAGCACAGTGCCTGACACTCAAGATCTTTTCATCTTTCATTAACTACCTTGTAAGTGATTCCTAAATTGATAGGTGTATGTCAATCTCTTATCAGAGCTCCTGGCCCATACTAAGTCTTATGCTGGAATGGTCTACATGTACAACCTGCCAATCAATATCTCCAACTCAACATATTCAAAACTGATGATATTCACCACCCCCCACATCCAACCTGCTTTCTCCATCTAAACTTCTCCATTTCTTTTTCTTTTTCTTCTTTGGGGTTAAGTGACTTACCCAGGGTCACACAGCTAGTAAGTGTCAAGTGTTTGGTCTGAGGCTGGATTTGAACTCAGGTTCTCTTGACTTCAGGGCCGGTGCTCTATCCACTGCACCACCTAGCTGCCCCCTCCATTTCTTTTGATGGCACCATCATCCTGCCAGGCTTGAAACTTAAGACTTTCTCTTCCTTCTCTCCCATGGAGTCAACTGACAAGCCTTGTCAAGACTTCCCCCACAGTCCTTCATAGGTCCTAATTGCCCCATTCCCACCACAAGCAGCCAAGTTAAGACCCTTGCTACTTCTCTCATCTGGTCATTTTTGTAGGATCAAAGAGATGTGAGATTTCTTAGAGGCCATCAAGGTCAAACCTCTCATTTTATAAATGAGAAGACTGAAACACAGGACAATAAGTGACTTGCTCAGGGTCACATAACTAGTAAAGTGTCTGAGGCAGAATTTAAACCCAGGGCATCTTTATTCCAAGGCTAGGTCTCTAACCACAATATCACATAGTCTCCTATTATAATTGTCTCCTGCATCCAATATGTTGCCCCTCCAATACATCCTTTGTAATGTTGCCTTTGTAATTTTCTTGTTACTCTGATAATACTCTGCTACTCAAAAGTCTTCAATGGTTCACCACTGCCTACTGGATAAAATATCTACTTCTGACCTTGGCATTAAAGAACTTCCACAATCTGACCCCAACCTACCTTTCCAGCTTTCTATCATGCCACTCCCATTGATATATTCTCTATTCCAGCCAAACTGGACTTCTTCCCATTCCTCCAGGCTCATCCTGCCCTCCCTTGCCTCCATGTCTTGGATCACTCCAGCCTTGGATGGTTGGAATGAACTCCCTTCATTTCCTTCTCTCTAGAAAAAGTCCAACATTGGAGTCACCTCTCCTATAAAACCTTCCATGAATCCATTAGCTACAAATGATATCTCCTTCAAATATCTCATAATGCTTTGTTTAGACCTCCCTCTCCTTTGTCCTGATCACAGCCTACCTTGTAACAGGCCTGGGGGTCAGGACCTAGCTGTATCACTTATTCGCATTGTGATCTTAGCAATGCCTCAGTTTTCTTTTTCCTAAAAAGGGGATAAGAATTGAGCAATAAGCAAGCATTTAAAAAGCACCTAATATGTATCAGGCTCTGTGCTAATTGCTGGGATATAAACACAAAGAATGAAACAGTTCTTCCCCTCAAGGAGCTTACATTCTAATCACAAGACACAAGTTGTATATATATATTATATATATACACATATACAAGGATACAGAGAATAAAAACAGAGTAGTTAGGGAGGGTGGGCACTGGTAATTGGAGAGGAAGGTCAAGAAAGGCTTTATGTAAAAGGTAGTGTTGGAGCTGTTTCTTGAAGGAAGATGGTTTTTTATGAACATTTGTACAACCTGGCATGGACTTGGGTTTAAATCCTGGCTCTATCACTTTATGACCTGTGTGTTCCTTAGCATAGTGCCTGGCATGTAGTACGTGCTTAATGTTTATTGACTGACTATTGACTTCACCTTTCTAGACCTCAGTTTCCTCATTTGTAAAATGATGGGGGAGGGGAGGTTTGAAGGAGAAAACCTCCAAGTCCCCTCTAGCTCTAAACCTATGATTTCATAAATTTCTCAAGTGCAGGTCCTTTGTAATTTCTTATCTTTGCATCCTCAGCACCCAGCCTTAAGTCTTGCCGAGATTAGGTACTTAATAGATATTCATTGAATCGAATTAAATTTTTCCTTCAGAGCTCTGTTGATGGAACTAGGTTCTCACCGAGACACACACTCCCTAAAATATTGCAGATGACCACCCATCCATTCCTGCTCATCCTGAGCGACTCTTACCCATGGGTAAAATCCTTGAAAGGGGGTCCATTCAAAGTGCTAGGCAGGGGGGCTTCCTTGAGATCTCTTGAACAGCATGAAACTATCTACTCACCCATGGCTCCCACCTCCTTTCCCAAGCAAGCCCTTTTCTTTCCCTTCACTTTCCTGGAATGGTTCTTTATTGGAAACATGTTACAGAATACTCCTGACCACACCATTGCTCCTTCAATTTTAAATCCTCAGAGACTACGGCATTTTTAGTTTTTTAAAGTAAAGCTTGGACCATGTTAACACTAGGTTAAAAAGACTTCATTTTAAAAAAACAAGATGAATTTCTTCTTTTAAAAATTCTCCTTTCTACTCTATAACCGACAAGTTTGCTCTCACAATTGCTAACCTCATTTCCTAACTCCAATTGCAAATGTGAGGGGAGACTCTGGGTCAGTCTTCATTTTCCCCAAATCACTTCATTCATCCTGCTACCTAATATTCTTTTGTCATGGTCACGATGACTTCAAAAATTCCTTTTCTTAAAAGTAGAGCTGTTGACTCCATCCCAGCATCAATCGTTATTCACACAAGGGCAGAAAAATGGAAAACCAATTCCCTCTATTTCTGCATACACTCGGAATGTTCTCAGATGCATGACACAATGGCACAAGACAGAAAATGCTACAGCTGAGGCTGAATGGAGGCCTTTTATACAAAATCCCCCCTCCTTTTTTTAAAAACAGTATAACTTGGCCCACAAAAGAAAGTTCAACTTGGCTTTGATTTGTAGAGACTGCAAAATATTAATATGACCAAGGGTGGCAGTTCTGAAAATAATGTTTAATAATTCAACCTTTCCATGAGAGGCAAAGGAGAGACCTTAATTTTTTGAGAATGAGGCAATCTTTCCATAAAAATGACAGGCTGCCCTTGCTTTCCACAATACCCAGATACCTAAAAAGTTGTGTGGAAAGTGAATATGTTTATTTAGTCATTCACAGGGTCATAGATTCAAAGCTAAGGGAGCTCGAGGAAAGCTTCCAGGTACATTCTAAATTCATGCTATCCAACTTCAACAGGACCTTCAGTACAGCAAGGCAGGCCTTTGATTTCTCTCCAGGTCCCTACCTCATTCCTCACAGAAGCTATCTTAAAGCTTCCCTTCTCCAAACCTTCCACACCTCCCTCCATCCTCCTCTCTCACCCTCATCCTGACCACAGCTCTTGCCCTCTTATTTTCTTAGTGACAAAATAACTGAAGTCTTTCCTTGGGACCATCCTTGTCTTCCCTCTTCTTCATCCTCCAAATCCTTGACATAACCCCCTACACTTTCCTCCTTTCTCCCAGTCTTTGACAATGGCCCCTTTCCTTGCCAAGATCACTCCCTTTGCCTGTACTCATGATCCCACCTCCATCTCCTTTCTACAGTAGATTTGTAACCTCTTTATCTCTATTCCTTCACTTCTCCCTATCTACTTACTCCTTCCTTCATGCCTTCAAACATACCCATTTCTCTCTCTTCCTTTAACAAAAAAATAAAAACTTTCATTGGATCTTGCCATCCCCTCAAGCTATCTACCTCCCTCTCTGCTCCCTTTCTCAGTCAATCATAAATCATTTATTAAGCACCTACTGTGTAGCAGGTATTGTGGTAAGCAGTCAAACTCCTAGAAAAGGATGTCTACACTTACTGCCTCCACTTGCTCTTCTTTCACTCTCTCCTTGACCCTTTGCAATCTGGCTTCCAACCATAGTATTCAACTGAACCTGCTTTCTTTTCAAGTTAGCAGTGACCTCTTAACTGCCAAATCTGGTGCCTGTTTCCTCCATGCCTGGAATGTACTCCATCTTTACCTCTTTCCCTTAGAATCCCTGGCTTCCTTCAATACTCAACTCATATGCCACATACTAGGGAAAGGCTTTCCTATAGATATCACTGGTTGTTAATGCTCCCTTCTCCCTAAAGTATACATACATATATACACATTTATACATATATACACATAGATACATGTACAGATATATGCATTCCTATAAGCACACAATACATTTTACATATATTTACATGCACATGCATATTTGTATGTACCCAAACATGCACACCTTTCTATATACATGTACATATATGCATGCATCTATGGGTATATGTGCACAGATAATTTATATTCATATTTCAGGACAAAGAGAACACTTACAACCAGGGTGCACACACCCCATATTGTATTACCCTAGTTAAATGTAAGCAAACACCTTGAATGCAGGAATTTTCTTTTTTGTTTCCCTCTTGTATACTACAATACCTTGCATACAGTCGGGACTTAATGAATGCTTGTTGGATTGGATTATGTTAAACATCCTCTAGTTTTAGGTTCAAGATGGTGAGTGACCCATTCACATTTCCTATAGAAAGAAAGCTTCCACAAAATCAAGTCTTCTGAAACTGTTTCTATCTGCTCTAAAATGTATTATTCTGTCTTCTCCCATACAAATTGGTGACTATTTATGAGATTTTAGGATTTAAAGTCAAGAGGGATCTTAGAGACCATCCACTCCAGCCCTTCCTCAATTTAGAGACGAAGAAAATAAAAATAGAGCAACAAGCCCAAGATCAGACAGGCAGAAAAGTCAAAGGGGAATGAAAACTCTTATCTTTTGACTCCAAACCCATAACCTCTTTAGTTCTACTTGGGTAAAAACACTCAATATTATAAGTCCTTATAAAAGGCCAAGTGACAAGAAATATGTTAAAGCAAATACTAAAATTAGCAAAGATAAAGTCAATTATCCATTATCCAAACTAATGGGTTGTGTGTTGTTGTTGTTGAGAAATTGTTAATCCAAAAGTGTACTGAACAAGTTATTGAGTTGAAATTTTTAAATTAAAAATTTTAAAAGTTAAATTGTATAAAATGCACTTTATACAATTTTGGGGGTGGGAGGCATATTGCCAGAGTGGGAATGCCCCATGTTCAAATAGATTATCAACTAGTCTCTACCTTAGATTCTCAGATACTTGCCTGGGAGCATTGGAAAGTTAAGAAATTTGCACAACCAGGATATATCAGAGGCAGGATTTGAACCCAGGTCTCCTGACTTGGAGGTTTGTCTCCTTTCTGCTGCACCACATTGTCTTTCATTTTATAATCTGATTCAACATACATACAAAATCCAGAATGAAGTAATACTTTATTTTTGCTTACTTTGAAATTAAACTGAATTTGCATCCCCAGCATAAGCAGCTGGAAATTGCCCAGGAGGAGGCTGGGTGACTTGCTCTTTTAAAAAATGAACCCAGACAATTTCCACACCACAGATAATACACATGTGGAGGAAAGCAAATCACTGGCATGGGCAAAGGGAAGGAGGATAAATGTATATAATACCGATTCCTGTCCTCCAGAAGGGGCTCCCTTCTATTGTCATGGAATCTATCACCAGGAGGTACTTTTTTTTTTTTTCCAGAGGATTCTTGCAGTCATTTGAGCTGCTACGTTTAACATTGTGGATTACTCGGTAACCACTCAAGGTCAAGTGCATTACCATGATCCTTCTTTATATCCATCACAAAAAACATAGTTGAAGGGCAGACTGACTTAGGCACCTGATCTTTTTTGGACTCTGTGGGCCACACAGGAAGCTACTTCCCTCTCTAGGCAAAACAAGTCATCTTTGAGTGTGAGCCAATAAAAATGCAAAAATACTCCCTTTCTACCTCTGAGGAACAGCGTAGATGGTGGCTAAACCTTACTGGAAACCACAAACAAGGAATGTAAGAAGAAAAAGAAAGGGTACAATCCAAAAAGCACTTAATAAAACAATAAGAGCCAGGAGGCGCTGTCCTAGGTACTGGAGATACAGAGCCAAAAGTGAACATGTCCCTGCCCTCAAGCAGCTTACATTCTATAGGATACTCTTCCATAAATTATAATAGTTTCTTCTCTGCCTTTCTCTCTTTGCTGGTGAAAATTAGTTTCCAATACAACAAAAATCATGCACAGAACTCTTGGCCCTAATATTTTTGTTGCAACATATTTTTATTGGAAAGTAGGATTATTGGGTTGTTTCCTAAGATAGTTCTCTCTTTTTAGGCTCCACTCTCTGAGATATGGATTTTAAAATTACTTTTGATCTTTTGGAGTCATAAATAAAAAAAAACCCATCACCACCTGCTCTCTTTTCACATTTGATACTGAGGCTTCTGGCTTACCACCAGTGGGGAACCACCCTTGGAATCCTTTGGACTCAGGAGTGGAAAAGGCTCAATGAGTCATTCACAACTTTTGAAAATCTCTCCCCTCTCCACACACCTTGCTCCCTTCAGGTCAATGGCAGTTGAAGGTGGCCCCGAAGGATGCTGGGTGACCTGGTATTTTTAAAATGGTCATGATGATCTTTATATCATAGGTAATGTACGTGTAAGTGACAGCAAATTTCTGGCAAGGAAGAATGGGAGTGAGGATGAATGTATATATGATACTGATGCCTGTCTTTAAGAAAGAGCTCTTTTTACTACCCCCAAAACTGTCTGGTACTAGATAGTGCATGGAAGATACTAGCTGAGTAGTCGTGATACTAGACTTAAAGGTCATCTAGAGTCTAGATTGTAGACCAACCTCTCTCAGTTTACAAATGAGGAAACCAAGGCCCAGAAAGGTCAAATCACTTGCCTAAGGTCACGCAAGCAGCATGTGGCAGAGTTAGGATTCCACCCTAGGTCACCAGTTCTTCCTTCTATGCCATATTACATTTTGCTACCTCTTTAATTATTTACAAGATCTTTGCTTGCATTTCATAACATTTCCATTCATCTCTTTTGCATGGACTTGGATCTGAATTGAGAGTAGGATGCAGATAAGATCAAGCAGATTTCTTCCCAACCTTAGTGTTTCAGCATTATTTTGGATTTTTATTTTTAAAAGAGAATGTTTACATTGGAAACATAAGTAAGATATTAAAAACAGACAAGATAATAAATAATAGTTAACATTGTTATATCATTGTAAGGTTTGCAAAGCACTCAACTGATATTATCTCATTTGAGTCTCTCATGTTTTCTATTGTTGATATGAGGTCCCTCCCTACTCTAAATCTATGGTCCCAGGCTCCCCTGTGAGATAGAATATTAGGCTCTTCTGAAATATAGCAGATTTTTACAAATAACATCATCCAGGATCTCATTTAGAAACCCTTGATTTAAATATTAATTAAAACTTAAACAAAGTTACTTGCTTTTTCACAAAAGACTTTTTGTTTGTTTGTTTGTTTTTAGGCAGTTGGGGTTAAGTGACTTGCCCAGGGTCACACAGCTAGTAAGTGTCAAGTGTTTGGTCTGAGGCTGGATTTGAACTCAGGTACTCCTGACTTCAGGGCCGGTGCTCTACCCACTGTGCCACCTAGCTGCCCCTAAAGACTTTTTTCTTAAACGTGGAAACGCAGAATGAACGAAGGAAAAAAAGAAAGAATCTTGTAACTGATAAGACAAGGTGTTCTGGGATGTCTTTTTTAAAGGCAGGTAGACAAAGAGTGCTATCGTACATCTTGCATCCTGCTCTGTATTTTTCAAAGTGCCTTCCCATCTGTTCTCATCATATTACTCTTGTGCCGTAGGCAGAGAGAACATTACTCCCATTTGATGAACAATGAAGCTGGAGCTCAAGGGATATTCAACAGAGTGGGAAAAAAACCTCAGAGGTCAACAAGTCCAATTCTCTCATTTTACACACCAGGAAACTGAGGCCCAGACAAGTGAAGTCATTCTACTGAGATAACAGAATTAGAAAAGAGCAAGGTCATGATTTGAATCCAGTTCCTCAGAATCCAAACTCAAATTGCCTCTGATAGAATCACAGAATTTTAGAGTTGCAAGGTATCTCAGCAGCCAATCCAACCAGAGGCAGCTGGTGGTACTGTGGATAGAGCAATGATCCGGGAGTCAGGAAGACTAGAGTTCAAATCCAGCCACAGACACTTACTAGCCATGTGACCCTGGGCAACTCAAGCTCTCTGCCTCACTTGCCTCAACTGTAAAGTGGGGATAATAAAGCACTTCCCTTCCAGATTGGTTTCGAGGATCAAAGGAGATATTTGTAAAGTGCTTAGCACAGTATCTGGCACACAGTAGGTACTTAAAAATGTTTCCTTCCTTTCCTCCCTCCCACCCTTTCTTCCTTTAAGAATGAATTCCACGTGTAACAGCCAACAAGAAGTCATACAGTTTCTGTCCTGAGAACTACAATGAGAGGGAAAACTCTGAAGGTAGTCAATTCCACTTTGAGATAGTGCTAATTTTTAGGAAGCTTTTTCTAACATCAATTGTAATAAAAATAGCTAGCATTCATACAGTGCTTTTAGTTTTGCAAACCACTTTACAAATATGTTAATCTCATTTGATGCTGACAACCACCATATGAGGCAGATGCTAATGATCATCCTCACTTTCCAGATGAGGAAACTAAGTGATTGGACTCATAGCTATAGAGCTGGAAAGGAAACCATCACATTCAACTATGAATCCTTTCCATTTTACAGATGAGAAAACTGAGGCTTGAAGTTATGCGCCTCAGAAGCCATCTAAGTCAAGCTTCTCATTTTTTATAGAGGAGGAAACTGAGGCCCAGAGAGGCGAAGAGATTTGCCGAGGTCACACAAGTGGTAAGTGTCTGAGGTGAGATTTGAACCCAGGGTCCTCTGACTCCACCCCAGCTCTGTATCACAGAGTTGCTCAGTGGCAGAGCTGGGACTAGTACTTCTAACTCATACCTACTTCAGCCCTCCTTCCATTTCACATTCAATCTGGAAGATTGGACAAAGCTGAGAAAGGATTTCAAACCCTCCAACTCTACCTAGTCAACCCAGAAGGGTCTGTACAACTTATGAAAGTGGTCTAATAAAGAGAATTTAAATGCTTCAGGTTGCTTTCGATGTGCCTTAATCATCATGCAATTCACATACTCACACATCTAAGGCTGGAAGGGATCTCAGGGCCATCCAGCCCAACCTTCTCTCATTTTACAGCTGATGTAACTGAGGCTTAGGGAGGAAAAGTGACTTAGGTGTATAGCTCTGAAGCTGGCCGAGACCTCAGAGGTCACCTAGTTCAACCTCTTCATCTTACAAAGGAAAAAACTGAGGCCCAGCAAGGAAAAAGTGACTTTGGCTCATAGATCCCAGATCCCATCTAGTCCAACCCTGTCATTTTACAGATGGGGAAACGGAGACCAAAAAGATAAAATGATCTGCCCAACATCAGATAGGTAATACCTGCAAGAACAAGGATTTGAACTCATTTCTTTTGACTGCAAATCCAATGGTCTTTCCTTCCTTAAACAATGCCTTCAAAAATCTACACTGAAATACAGTTACTATGTTGTATCTAAATCAAGACAAATATAGCTAAATCCACAACAGGAACACATTACAGGAAATTAAGCTATTGAAAGCCTAATCATTTCATCAATGGAGATGGATACAATGTAGCTTTTACAGCAATTCGGAAGAATGTTATCAAGTGTCAAGTATTTGGGCTCCTTCCGAGATATAATTTAGTATCCAGTGGGATCTGTGATTTGGGTATTATTTTAGCTTTAAACAGAGAAATATGGGGTGCAGAAAATCTCATAAATGTCCGATACTTGCTTAGCATAAATGGATCGCATTCGAATACGGTTTTGCCCGTGTAGCAGAGTTCATCTTTTATCCCTGCTTAAGTCGAGGTTGGACTAGATGGGATCTGGGATCTATGAGCCAAAGTCACTTTCCCCTTGCTGGGCCTCAGTTTTTTCCTTTGTAAGATGAAGAGGTTGAACTAGGTGACCTCTGAGGTCTTGGCCAGCTTCAGAGCTATACACCTAAGTCACTTTTCCTCCCTAAGCCTCAGTTACATCAGCTGTAAAATGAGAGAAGGTTGGGCTGGATGGCCCTGAGTCACGTTAGTTCAAATACAAAGGGCGAAAAGCTTTCTGCAATGAAGATAATCCTTATTCTGTCTCCCTCCTGCCTGTGCTGGGCTGCCTCCGTGCCTAAGTTCTTGGAGACATTCATTCTCCTGGCTGTGTCGGCTGCCAAGGAGTGAAGGGTGTGGTGGAGTTGGCGGAGGAGGGAGGGAGGAATCTAACAGAGAGTGGGAAGGTTTCTCTAACAGGGAGGGTAGTAAAGATGTTCAGAATTCAAGGACAGAAAAAATAATGAAGGAATCCGGCGTGGGTGTCTGCTTCCAACCCCCCCACAGCTAGAGGGGAAGGTACAATGAAAAATCTCTCCACTTTTTTTTTAAACCAGGGTAATAAGACTATTAACAACTCAGATGCCAGTCTGGTAAGTATTGTCCTTACCTACCTGTTTCAGGAGGAGGAGAAAGGATTCATGAGCATGAGTTGATAGAATGTTTAAAGCTAAAGAAAATAACATAATGCAGTCAGTGGGGCTCTCCCCATCCCTTCTCTGAAATGACTTTGTCCTTCTGATATTCCTTGTATGTTCTTTGTAAATCATAGATTTTGAGCTGGAAGAGATCTCAGAGGGTCATATAATCCTCTCTCCTCGTTTAATAGGTGAGGACACTGAGGCCCAGGGAACTCACAGGATCATAGATTGAAAACTGGAAAGGACCACAAAAGACATAAATCATTTTACAGATGAGGAAGCCGAGGCCCAGGGGACTCAGAAGATTCTAGATATGGGGCTTGAAGAAACCTCAGGTCATCAAAATCAATACCTTCATTTTATAGACAAAGGAAATGAATTCTAGAGAGGTAGTCACTTGTCCAAGGTTACACAGGTAGTGACAGAGCCGGGATTCAAACCCAGGTGCTCTGGCTCTCCAAACAGTGAATTTTCCACAGTATCAACATATATTGCCTGCCAAACGATGCACATGTGGTACTCTGCCATTAGAATGTATACTCCTTGAAGGCAGGAGCCATTCCATTTTTGTCCAGCAGAGTGCCTAGCATGCACTAGGCACTTAACAGGCTTCTGTTGAATTGAAAGGAAGAAAGAGCCACTCCCAATCTTTTGGCATGGAAACACAGCTCTTGAGATGGAAGGGGCCATAGAGACCATCTGATCCAACCGTTCTTTTACACATGAGGAAACTAAGGCCCAGTAAATGAAAGTGACCCATCCAAAGTCACATAACCAATAGTAAAAGTGAATGCTTTAAGGTTTGCAAAGCACTTTACATATCATTTGATCCTCACTGCAACCCTGAGGTAGGAGCTGTTATCCTCTCCATTTTCCAGATGAGGAAACTGAGGCTCAGAAAAGTTAAGTGACTTGCCCAGAATCCCACAACTACTGAGTGTCTCAGAAAGGATTTGAACTCAAATCATTCAGATATCAAGCCTAGCATTCTATCCACAATACCAACGGACTCAAATAGAAACAGACTGCATATTGACTTAGAAAAACATATTAACATTATCCATGTTTTACTGCACTTTTATTCATTTTGTTAAACATTTCCCAATTACATTTTAATCTGGCTATGGGCCATACTTAGGGAGCCACTTGTGACCCAAGAGAATGTGCCACTTCTATCCTATGCCAACTCAGTGTACCGTGTCTCAAGGACAGAACCATGATTTGAACTCAGCCACATCCAGTATTCTGTTCACTCTGTTAGTACAGGAACTAGTTAAAGCTAAGAAGGTAGTAGCAATGACCTTGCTATGTCAAAATCAAAAAAAGGATGCGCCAGTGCTGATTAGGCTAGACAAATGCAAATCTGAGGCAAGAAAAAACATAGGGGAGTCTTCAAAATGTAATCGAATCCCAAGAGACGCTCCAATTAAAACAAATAGACTTCCTAAGAAATTCCCGAAGGAAAGGAATACAATGTTTGACTACAAGAGAGAATATTCAAAGACCCAGGGAATGGGGTAGGGGGAGGGAGGAAGGTGAAGGGAAAAGGTAGGTGGGGAAAATCAAACAGAGATGAACGCAAAGCTTTCCTTTTCTTTTTAAGGGTAGCAAGAGCAGAATGAGCTCATGTTAATGGATTGCTTAAGGAAGGAGAAAAAGGCTTTTTATAAATGATAAAAGACTGAGAGGGAAACAGGTCCATTAGTTAATGAGGAGGGTGATGATGAAGCATGGCCGAGAAGCCTTGGAAATACCAGTGGGACAAGACTGTTACTGGAAAGTTAGGCACAATGGGATGTCTGCTTCTCCTCACTTCAGTGTGTTCGACCCACTTGAGACTGAGTAGGCAAGAAGCAAATATTAGAAAGAGTGACATCTTGTCCCCCCTTAGGATCATCCTACCACAGTTTCAGAACATTCAACAAGTCCAACCCCTCCATTTTAGAAATGAGGAAATTGAGGCACAGAGAGGTAATAGGCATAGATGCAGAGCTAGAAGGGTCTTTGAAGGCCATTTAGTTGAACATCCCCATTTTACAGATGAGGAAACTGAGGCCAAGGGAGGTGAAGTAATTTGCCTAAGGCTGGATAGGAAAGGTGGGATTTGAACCTGGGTTCTCTGCGAGCCAGAGTTCTTTCCAATATATCATGCTGTCTCCTTAACAGAGGCCCTTTTCTTCCAATGCCTTTCTAATTCCGAAGTCAGAGAATTGACATGGAGGTGGAAGGGGGACAAAGTCCCCAACTTTTGGCATTTCTTCTTGCCAAAATCTACTTCATTGATGTCCCTCTCCCTACCTTGGAGATTTTGGTCTATATTACTCACACACAATCCAGAGGTAACCAAGTATTAGGGTACCAAATAATAAAGCATCCCAATTTGCAAGAGATCAAAGTGACCCAAGGAAATGATCGTTTTGCAATCAATCAGCAGACATTTGTGTCAGCCTGTTGCGTCAACTACTAAGTTAGGTGCTGGGGATTTAATAATAATAATAATTAGAGTTAGCATTTACATAGCATTTTAATGTTTGCAAAGTGGATTACACATATCATCACATTTGATCCTTACAACATTCCTGGGAGGTAGATGCTATTATTATCCCTATTTTACTGATATGGAAAGTGAGGCAGAGAGAGGTTAAGTGACTTGCCCAGGATCACATACTAAAGAATGAAACAATCCTGACTCTTAAGGTACCTACTGAGAAAGCACTAAAATCTGCTAATGATCAAGAGAAAATTTAGAGCAACAAAGCAGCAGAGCGTTGTGTGTGTGTGTGTGTGTGTGTGTGTGTGTGTGTGTGTATGTATGTGTGTGTGTGTCTGCCTCGCGTGTGCCACAGTGATGGGGGGAGGCAGGAGGGAAAAGAAAGCACGAGGTGATGACTTTTTGGGACACAATGACTAGATTACTGGATTAAGGGACTGGAGCAGATGTTACACATTTGGATTTTATTAGACCATTTGGTAAAATGTCTCACACCAAGCTCATTATAAAACTAAGTGACTGGCTGGAACATGGACGGAGGGATAATAAATGAGGGGTAACAATACGTGACAATCCATCTCATTGGGAGAAGAGTGGGGAAGAGAGGTGAAATAAGGCCACCTGCTCTTAGGGGCTTATACAACATCCTCTTTAATGATCTCGAAGAGACAGGAAAGAGGGCAGCTGAGAGGAAACTGGAAGATTCAGCAGACAAAAGGGTGAGAAAATCAAGCGAGAAACCTGAAGATGGGGAAAAATTCAAGCTAACCAGGGCAATGTGGAAAAGGAGCTGAAAATACATTGAAATCTCGTTAAGAGGGGTGGGGCAGAAACTACCTGATATCAGGGTAAACTTAAGCATAGATGTAGGTAGAGTCAAAGAATTTCTGTTGGAAGGATCCTTGGTTGTCACATAGCTTAACTGAGGCCTGATTTTAACAACATGTAACATGTTTTAACAACACATACCATAACACAAGAGGCAATATGGCTGAATGACCATAGATGATCAGCCTCAGCATCAGGAAAACCTCGGTTCAAGGCCTGTCCCTGGCACATACTCGCTGTACTATAACAGATGAAGTATGTAACTGTTCAGTGCATGAGGAAACTCGCTAAAACTCTTCAGAATTCACAGAATCACAACTTGAGAGTTGGAAGAGGCCTCAGTTGACATCCATTCATACCCCACTATAACATAACCCACAAATAGTCATCCAGCTTCTGCTTGGATGTCTCCCAAGGAGGGGGCACCCGCCACCTTTGAAGGCAGACCATTCCACGTTTGGACAGTTCTTTTTGTTAGCGAGTTTTTCCTTAAAGTGACCCTAAATTTTCCTCTTTTCAACTTCTATCCACTCCTCCTAATTCTGCTTTCATGGGCTAAAAAGAGGAAATTTCATTTCCCCTTCACATAACAGCCCTTCAAATACTTGGAGATGGACAACAAGTCTGTCATCCAGCACATTAACAACACTTCTCAGCGACATGTACACTTAATGAATATATCATCTGTCCCTTTATGCAAATCTCTGATAAAAAATGTGAAAAAGCAAGGAATGAGTGCAGAGTCCTGTGGGGCTCCACTAGAGACCTCTAGGTACATTGATACCGAACCATTAATAAGCTCTCTTTGAGTCTGACCATCCAACCAGTTCTAAATCCTTCTAACTGAATCATGGTCTAGCTGACATCTTTCCGTTTTCTTCACAGAAACAGCATAAGATACTTTATCAAAAGCTCTGATAAAAGCTGGGTAAGCTATATACACAACATTCCCCTCATCGACTAGATTAGTAACCCTGCTAAGAAAAAAATTTAGTTTGGCATGACAGATTCTTGAGGAAGCCAAGATTTAAAATTCTCAATTCCCTTTTTGTATGCTCACCAGCCATTTCTTTGATGATTCTTTTTAGAATTTCCCCAGGAAACCAAAGTCAAGTTCACTGGCCTACAGTTCACAGACCATGTTCTCTCCCCTGTTTTGTGAACTGAGACACTTATTCCTCTTTTAATCTGCTCCATGGTATTTTGTAGATCACTAAAAGTGACCCAGCAGACATGTCTGTTAGTTCCTTCAGGGCTTGAGAATGTAGTTCAGCTAGGCCAGGGCTAGGAGGCACTCTCTTACCCTCTCCTAACTAAAGTGACTTATCAATGTCCCTCACCTGCCATTTTGGTTCTATTATTTCCAGAGCAGGGGCCATTCTCCCTTGGCAGTCAAACAGAGGCAAGACAAGGACAGAGAAGCTCTGCCTTCTCATTCACCCTCCCATCTACTCTAAACAAACACTTTTTGCTCATCCTTTCCTAGATCTTCCTTTTTCTTTCAATATAACAAAACCAAACCAACCAACCAACCAAGCACCACCATCAAAACAACTCTTTTTGGTTGACTTTAGCTTCCCTTGAACTTGAACACTTCTGACGCTATTTTTACAGGACCACGCCATACTTTTATACCCATGCTCTGTTTTCTGGCCTTGCTTCCATCTTCTATCTGTTTCATTTTAAAACTGAAGATGGTTAGTGAAATCCTGAAGGAGCTAGGTGGTGTAGTGGATAGAGTACCAGGCCTGGAGTCAGGAAGATCTGAATTCAAATCTGGCCTCAGATACTTCTTCACTGTGTGACCCTGGGCAAGTCACTTAACCCTGTTTGCCTCAGTTTCCTCATCTGGAAAATGAGCTAGAGAAGGAAATGGCAAACCACTTCAGTATCTTTGCCAAGAAAAAACCCCAAACGGGAAAATGACTAAACCACAAAAGTGAGCTTCCTATGCATCCACATCCATTTCTTCAGACAAGCCCCATTTTCCCTCCTCACTGGAATTCCATACTTTCATGTCTTCACGATATCATTCTCTCCCATCCCTCCTCACCTGACTTCACCTGAAGTATGTGATCCTACCTATCTTTTCCTTGAATTTTAAAGTCTGGGGTATGTGTCAGACTACGCCTGCCTTTCCTTTCCTTCCTCATCAGAAACTCTGGCTCAGAATGGTCACTTCCTTCTAGACTTCTCTATCCTAATAAAAATTCAGACTAAAAAAATGAAGTGGCAGGTGATAGCATTGGGAATAAGTGAATTTTTAGGCTCAAATAGAAAGATTCTGGCTCTTTCTTAGAATAGGGTTCTTTAGCAGCTCTTTTTGTGGTGGCAAAGAACTGGAAGTTGAGGGAATGCCCATCAACTGGGGAATAGCTGAACAAGTTGTGGTACATGATCGTGATTGGAATACTATTGTGCTACAAGAAATGATGAGCAGGATGCTTTCAGAAAAACCTGGGAAGATTAATATGAACTGATGCAAAGTGAAATGAGCAGAATCAGGAGAACATTGTACAGAGTAACAGCAATATTGTATGATAATCAACTGTGAATAACTTAGCTATTCTGATCAATACAATGATCCAAGACAATTCTGAAGGACTTATGATGAAAAATGCTATCTACCTCTGGAAAAAGAACTGGTAGAATCTAAATGCAGATTGAAGCATAATTTTTTCCACTTTCTTTATTTCTCTCTCTCTCTCTCTGTTACATGGCTAACATGGAAATATGTTTTGCATTATTTCACATGCATAATTAATATCACATTTCTTACTTTACAATGGATAGGGGAGGAGTGGGAGAGAGGGGAAGAATTCAGAACTAATTAAAAAATGTTAAAAATAATAAAAAAGAAGAAAGAAAGAACAGAGGTTCTTAACTTAAGGTCCATATACTAGGTTTAAAAATATTCTTATAACTGTATTTCAATATAATTGATTTTCTTTGAATTTTATTTTATACATTTGAAAATATTAAAATCTTAGAAAGTGTTTGTAGAAAAGGTGTCCATGCCACAAGAAAAATTAAGAACCCTCATTCTAAAATCTGTTCAACTGGGCTTTAACTCTGGGATCTGATAACACAAACACCAAAATCGTTCAGGTTTTCTTCTAGCCCTTCTGGAACAAGGACAGCCTAGTCCAGCCACTATCATTCTGCCTGAAGTTTTCTGCTGGATCTGAATAGGGGCCAGCTCCAGCTACTTCTTTAAATGTCTTCCTCTGCTAAGAGGACCATAACTGACAAGAGAAAGGGACCACTGTGGGTTTGGGCTGTTTTCCCCCACCATGTTTCTCTTCTAAAGATACATTTTATTAACACCTTTGGTCTTTAAATCACGGTCTGGGAAAGAAAAACAAAATCTCCTTCCCTATTCTGAAACTTGAGCCACCTCACTGCCCCTCACTGGGATGATTCTTAAAGAACTCGGGCATAAGAAGTGAGAAATTAAAGCCTGGTCCTCTGACTCCTACGTTCTTCACTCTTGAGAAACCTGGTTCTGATCCAGCTTCTGCTACTTACTGTCCATTTAACCACAAATAAGTCCGTTAATTGCTGAGCCTGAGTTTCCTCATCTGTAAAATGGGCGAAATGATACCCACAGATTCTACTTCCCAAAGGTGCTCTAAGAATCAAGTGAAATAAAGGCTACAAAGTATTTTGTAACTCTCAAAACACTCTTTCAATGTCAGCTACCGCTGTTTTTTAAACACATCTTTTTTCAAAGGTACTTTGAATGTACTGTATTTTCCCAGAAGTGTTTAAACGTCAATGCACTCTCAATGACTTTATCCAGAGTAATTATACAGTAAAGAACAGCACTTGGACTTTGGGTCACTACGTGTGTAGCCAAATTATGCAATGAGGTGACATGCAATTAACCAGGGCAGCACATAGATTATGCCTCTAATGAGACCAGACTGGGTGTGTGACGCAGAAAAAGATTACTTCATTAAATTATAGCATTTACTCTTAAATGCATCTTATTGTCTACCTGAGCCTACGTAAGTCTCTTCTGTGACTTGAAGAAGAAAGGAAACGGAGTCTTGAGAAATAGCTGGGAATTCTGCTCTCAAATAAACAAAGAAGCCACCTTGATCCTAGGTCCTAAGCTCCAAACTCTGAGCAAGGAAGGACTCTGATCCTTCCACACAGTGTTGGAAGTCAACTTTATCATGTTGACACTCCCATTACTAGAAAGAACAGGTAAAAAAAAACACAATTGTTGGGAAAGCTAATTTTAAACTGACCCAAAAAACCCAGATGCTGCTAATTACCCCAAGAGAGCTCTCCAGGCCAACAGGACCTGCTGAATTGTCTGTAAGGGATGATACTAGATAAGATGCAGGGTGGAACAAGAGAGTGGGTGCTGTATCTGGAGCTAGAAGACCTGAATTTGAATCTCTGATCTGCCACTTCTTCTTACCTGTGTGACTTTAGACACTCATCCTCTGTCAGCCTCAGTTTCTTCATCTGTAAAATAAGGAGATTGTACTAGATTGCTTCTAAGATCTTTTCCAGCTCCAGATCCTACGATGCTCTATGACTTTTTACTCAGAGGTTGTTAGTTTCTTAGCCTATGTCAAGCAATCAACAAGCTTCCATTGTGCCGAGCACTGTGCTAGGCACTGTGAATATAAAGACAAAAATGAAGCAGTCCCTGCCCTCGAATTGTATTCTATCAGGGGAGGCACCAAAGGGCCCATGAGGTCTCTAGCTCTGGCTGTATGATCCTAAGCTAATACATAAAATAAATACAACGTTCATTCTAGGTTGTCCATGTTTAGGCAGGTTAACTATGTCCTTATCAACCAAATACAATTAAATGAATAAACTCCAGGAAAAAAAGTAGGTTAATTCTCCAGTGACAGAAGTAAGACAAGTTAAGACAAAAACAGTCCCTGTGGCCCTTTAAAATACTTAGAAATCAATACCACTAAATCCTGGGAACAACGCATGAGCGGTCTAGTTGATAACCACTCCTCCCCCCCAAAAAAGGGAGGGGTAGTACAGTGGCAGGAAGGGGGAGGGATTATTATTATAGCTCTTGCTTCCAGGCCTACATTTTGCTAAAAGCATGAGGTCCATATTGGTAAAAAAAAAAAAAAGCCAGAATGCCTTTATGGATTTCTGTAGATTTTAAAAAATATCGGCACCATGGATGAATTTTTCACTTTTCACTTTAGGGAGGGGATGTATTGTTCTGGAAAGAACACTGTATTTGGAGTCAGAGAATCTAAATTCAAATCCTGCCTTTCACTTTATTACCTGTGGGGCAGTAAAAAAGTACCTTGGCAAGTCCCTTACCCTTTCTGGGCCTCAGTTTCCTCATCTGTAAAAATGAGAGGGTTAGACCTCTCAAGTCCCATCAAGGCCTAACTTGATAATTCTGTTCCATTAAACTTACATTCATTCTTCATCTCACCCCCTCCCATGAGGAGATCTGTTACATAAAATCATGCACTATTCAAAAGAACCCTATAGTGAATCTTAAAAAAAAAGTGACAAATCCTCTGGGAATGTAAGCAATAACCACCCCCTCTACCCACACTGTGTTTTGACAGTATGGTAAGCGAGCACTTTTGCATACAGCAAATTTTTTTAAAGCTAGGCACACATGTCCTCTGAGGTAGAAAGTCCTAGATTTAGAGCTGGAAGAGACCCCAGGGGTCATCTAGTTCAACCCATTCATTTTACAGATGAGTAAACTGAGGTACAGACAGGCTAAGGGCCATGTGTAATGGTTTTATCTGCACCAGGTTACACAGAATCATGGGATTATAGACACAGGGATAGCTAAGTGGTGCCACAGAGCACTGGGCTTGGGAGTCAGGAAGACCTGAGTTCAAATCCAGCTTCAAACATTTAGGAGGTGACTGACCCTGCACAAGTCACCTGACTTCTGTCTACCTCAGTTTTCTAATCTGTAGCATTGTTGTGAGGATCAAATAAGACAATATTTGTAAAGCACTTGGCAAACCTTAAAGTACCATACAGATGCTCGTGATGATTACTATATTACTATTACAAGAGGTAGAACGGACTCAGATGTCATCTAGTCTAACTCCCCTCATTTTACAGATGAGGCAACTGAGGGCCGAGGAGGTCATAGGATCATCAGTCTAGAGCTGGGACAGACTCAGAGGTCTTCCAGGCCAACCAACTCATTTTATACAGAAGGAAACCATGCCTCAGGAAAGTTAAGGCATTTTCCTGATGTCACTCAGATAGTAAGGGGCATAGGTTAAATTTGAAGACCAGGTACAGCTTTTTCCCACTGTACCACAATCCCAGTTCTCGATTCATGAGTCCTCATCTTTTATTGCAGTATTTGGAAGAATTATTAAAAAAACCATAATGAAAGTGTCTCATGGATAATTTCCACCTCCCTCTTGGTGGGTGTGCTTTTTAAATGTCACTGCAGTATAAAGAACCAAATAAATTACTGCTAATGTTTCCTAAGTGGCTGGGGCCTTCAGTCTGGAGTCAGTAAAAGAGATGCCTGGCCCATAGTTTTCTTCAGACTACAGGAATTAAAAAAAAAAATCAATCATTCCAGGTGGCTTTTATAGCTCTGTTGGCAATAAGAGTCATGTTTTATTGCATCCGGGCACTTAATTAGTGGGTATTATTGAAATGCAATATTCCATGCAGAAACTACTTTTATACAATGAGAAGCTTCACAGTATTCAGATTAATCAAGTGACGGCTTTATCTCCTGCTCCTCCAACAGACTGCCAATCACACATTCTCCTCCCAGGGAAAATATTTCAGGTCTGCAGACTGTATTCATCCTGTCCCCATCACAAAACAGAATGGTGGCCCACACCAAATGCTCAGCAACATCTTACCCTTTCAAGGGCTTTCTAGTTCAGACTTTGGAAGACAGCTGATTGTATTTTCATTGGACTTTGGGATCTAAGGATATTTTTAGCTTTTAAAGTCCTTTCCAATCTAGTTAGCCGACACATCTGACAGAGTCAGAAAGACCTGAGTTCAAATGTGGTCACAGATACTCACTAGATGTGTGACTTTGAACAAGTCACTTAACTGCTGTTTGCCTCAGTTTCCTCATCTGTAAAATGGAGATAATAATAGCACCCACATTTCAGGGTTGCAGTAAGAATCAAATATGACAACTATAAAGAACTTTCAAATCTTACAGTGCTATGTACATGCTAGCCTTATTGGAAATTATTCCAGCTCCCATACTCTGTTACCAGCCAAACCAGCTTTCTCTCTGTTCCTCACACAAAGTACTTCATGCCCCACCTCCATGCCTTCATACTGGCTTTCCCCCGTGCCTGGGATCTATTCCCTCTTCTCCTTTGCCTCTTAGAATCCTCCTCTTTCTTTAAGACTCAGTTTGGGGGGCAGCTAGATGACACAGTGGATAGTGTGCTGGCCCTGGAGTCAGGAGAACCTGAATTCCAATCCAGTCTCAGACACTTTACTGTCTTTGTGACCTTGGACAAATCACTTAACCCCAATTGCCTCTCCAAGAAAAGAAAAAAGATTCAGTTCAAGCATCATCTTCTGTTCCTTCTAACTCTGAGTGCCCTCCCTCCCAAACTATTGTGTATCTAATTACTCTGCATTTACTCTCTTCATATTTATTTGTATATATTTATATATGTACTTGTTGTCTTCCTCATTATTGTTTCATTTTCTGTATTTGTATCCCTGTCTGGGACAGTGTCTGGCACACAGGTAGTTGGTAGGTGGGAAGGGACAAAGGGAAGGAGGAAAGAAAGGAGAGAGGTAGGAATGGAGAAAGGAAGGGAGAAAAGGAGGGAGGAAGAGAGGGAGGGAAAAGAGGAAGGAAGAAGGGAAAAGGAGAAGGAAGAGAGGGAGGAAGGGAGGAAAGAAAGGAAGAAAGGAAATGAGAGAGGGAGGAAGGAAGAGAAGAAGGAAGAAAGGAAGGCAAAGATGAAAGGAAGGAATAAAGAAGGAAAGAAACAAACATTTGTTAATTATTTATGATGTATCTCCTGCTGTGAGAGGCAATGGGGATACAAATTCAAGTAAAAATCCTCTTCAGAGGATTACATTCTAACGTGGGGAAGGTAGAATACAAAAGAGAGGTCAAATGATGGGGAAAGGGAGAGTAAGGTATGTGGTCCAGGGCCATGGTTTTAACCTTCACAGGGAGTCTGAAGTCAGGAGCAGTAGCTCTGCTACTTGCTACCTGTATGACCTTAGACAGGTCCCTTCCATTCTTTGGAACTGAGTTTCTTAATCTTTAAAATGTGGAGGTTGAACTAAATAGCATTTAAAGTCCCTTCCAACTCTATAAGATCTAGGATCCTATGAGTCTAACGGCAAGAGGTGGCTATTTGGGGACTATAACCCCCAAAACAATATCAATTAAAAATGACAACAGCATTTTTATGAACACCATGGAACAAAGAGCTCCATCTCCTTTCTTCTTTGCCTCAGAGATATGCCATGAAAAGCATCATGAAATATTATTGGGATCCTCCTTATGTATGCATGTGCACATGTTCACATGTGTATGCATGTGTGCATGTGTGTGTGTTCTGAACCCCTGTGGCAGCCTTGTAAAGCCACTGGTTCCCTTCTCATAATGTTTTTAAAATATAAAATTAAATACATAGGATACAAAGGAAATGAATTACAACAAAATACA
The DNA here is from genome assembly GCF_900497805.2 of Vombatus ursinus. NCBI lineage: Eukaryota > Metazoa > Chordata > Mammalia > Diprotodontia > Vombatidae > Vombatus > Vombatus ursinus. The sequence goes on along the minus strand of NW_020951112.1, from coordinate 4,860,715 downwards.
ATTATCAAAACATATATGTACATGTATATATAAGCATATACACATGCATATATACGTGCAAGTCAAAACATGTGCACACACATGAATATGCATATACAGGTATGCATATAAATATGTATGCACACATACATAGCCACATACAAGTTCACAGATCTCATGCTGGAACCCCAGGTATAGTGGATAGTCAGGAAAACCTGGGCCTAAGTTCTTCACTTGATATATACTACTTGTAAAACCATGGAAAAGCACTCTATCCCATAGTGACTCTGGTGACTCAAAAATTTTAAAGTTACAGATGAGCTGTTGACCTGTATCAGAAGGGCTTTCCACATTAGGATGTTCCCTATACCAATGATCAGTTCAGATACAAAATATACCCCTTCACTTCCAACCTGCAATCTCCTAACCCTAATTCTTCCTCCATCAAAATCAATCTTAAGAACCAGTTATAGAGGAAGGAGGGGAGATACACCTGGGCAAATACACCTGGGTTCAAATCCCTAGTTGTGATACATGCGTACTAGTTACATGATGCTGGGCAAACTGCCTGACCTCTCTCAAACCAATGCCACTCCCTAAGATTCTAAGTTTCAGACAAGTTGCCCTCTGCCTCCGTGGCAGATGGAGGAAATCCCCACTACTCTTGTAAACAACTTACTAAAAGAGATATATTTGCAGAGTTGGTCTGAAAAGTGCTGTCATATTTTGGATCAGTCTTTTCATTGGGAGTGATTGTAAAATAAATAGATAACTTTGACTTCTGTTGCTTTGCTAGAAGAAAAGGATCTTTCCAGGTGATTAATAACTCCTTTCCTTTCAACTATTCAGGAGAAAAAGTCATCTTGAGGATGATTGCACAGTTCCCTTCTCCACTGGTCCTCAGCAAACAAATCAACAGCTTTGCTAATAGTGATGACTACAGGGTAGGCTAATACATTGGATATAAATCATTGTCACTAAGAAGAACTCATGGGCTGATCCTCCAACTAAAGCTAAACAGGTCTACCTTGTTACCTAGCAACTGGGCTAGTGACTGCTATACTGCAAAAAAAAAAAATCCTTGTTTTTTATGTCCATAAAGCATTCATTAAAAAAAAAAATCATTCAGATAAGGGAATATGTGATGCTTATTTTTTGTGTGTCCAGAGGCTTTATCTGAACTCAAGATGCTAAGGTTTCATTTTAATCTTTTGGCTAAAGGCTATTTTGGACTGGAAAGTGGACAAAGGCTTTTTTTAATTTAAAAAACCTTACTAGATTCATCACACACTATTAATACTATAGTATTAAGACTTGAGTTTTATTGTTGAAGAATAATAAAATCCCAATAAGGTCTCAGGCTAAGCAGACTACTCTCACTGTCTACGTGAGAGGCAATTAGATTTTTCAGAGCAATTCCCTGGCAGGTGGACCGAGCCATGACTTGTAAGCTTTTGTAGTGTCTGGAGCATAGTAGGACTGTGAAAGCAGTAGACAACAAGCCAGTCCAATGGAATGGAAACTCCTTTGAAGGCAGGAGTTTTTTTCTATTTTTCTTGGTATCCGCAACACTTGGGCACCTAGCAGATGCTTAATAAATACTCATTAAATGATTATTGGTCATTAATCCAAATGAGTGATTTAATTTTAACACCTCCAAATTTAAGTTCAACTTGAATTGCTTTAATTGTAGAGAAGCCTAGATTTCAGGATTACCTCTGAATTGATCAATAAACAAGGATTTATTATTTGAACCATACTATGTTTTGTTTATGCCTTTGTACCTGCACATAGTAGGAGCTTCAGAAAATATTTGTTGAATGTAATCAAATAGACAAAACCAGCTCCTAAGCTGTTCTGTAGGGATGAGGAAAACCGTTTAGGAATAGAGTGGTCTACGTACTCAGCTGCACCAAAGGGACATTAGGTGCTGACTGGACAGCACCACTCTGTAGTCTGGCTCTCCGAGGAATGATTAAGATAGATAGATAATCTTGAGTTTGACTAGGCTATCACTGCTCACTATCTCTAAAACTATGGAAACCCAAATCAATTAAACTTAGGGCATTCTTATCTATACCACTACTAAAACACTTCGACAAAGCTGCCAGACGATTACCCACCTGTGATATAAGAAGACTGATGAAATATGTGTAAAGACAGAAACTTTAAGAAAGAATTCATTCTACCTTGATGTGCTTGGGACTTGGAGATACAACATGTTGTATACAACTTATAATTAAACCCATGGCAAAATCTTCAGCCTTTTAAAATTATTTGTTATATTATTATAAATACCATTTGCAGAAAAGAAAGTCTGTGTTTAGCATGCTGAATTCAATTTGGTTCAACTCAACACATGTTAATTAAGCATTGACTATATGCAAAGTATTACATAAAAGGCATTAGAGACATGAGGTAAAAAATATGATTCCTGACCTCCAGGAACTTACATTCTGATGAGGGGTACCACTTGTACACATAAAATTAAATGTAGCAAACAACAGTTTGAGGAGAAGGAGGGTTCTGGCAACTGCAGAGTGCTGGAAAACCTTCCAACTGGAAGCAACAGATTCTAAGAAGCAAGGAGGGGTATTGAAAGAGGCCTGAGGGACAGCCCTTGCAGAGTGGGAGATGGTAGGCTGAGTTTGGGGAACAGTAGGTAGTTCAGTTTGGTTGAAACATAAAGTGCATTAGGGGAAGTAATAATAATTATTAGCAATAATATTAAGGAATAAATACCAGAAAGTAGGCTGGAACAACACTTAATAAGCTAGCAGTCATTATAAAGCTAGACCCTGGAGTCAGAGGACTTGATTTCAAATCTTGCCTCTATGTTCTTACTATCTGTACAAAATCAGGAATCACTTAAACTCCATGGACCTCAGTTTACTCATCTGTAAGATGTGGGGGAGGTAGGTGGTACAGTAGATAGTGCCAGGCCTGAAGTCAGGAAGACTCATATGCCTGAGTTTAAATCCAGCCTCAGACACTTACTGGCTGTGTGACCCTGGGTAAGTCACTTAATGCTTTTTGCCTCAGTTTCCTCACCTGGAAAATGAGCCGGAGTAAGAAATAGTAAACTACTACAGTATCTTCGCCAAGACAACCCCCAATGGGGACATAAAGAGTGGGACATACTTGAAAATGACTGAACAACAAAGAAGATGTGGGGTTGAACAAGATAGCTTCTTAGGTTCCTTTTGGCTATGGATCTATGGTATTTTGATTCTATAACTCAGATTTACTAGTTATTTGTCATAGAGCGAAGGAAAGGAATGTGAAAGAATTCTGGGAAGGTAAGCTGGAGCTATCCTAAATGAGTGATGGGAGGCACCATGGGACAATGAAAAGAATATGGGCTCCGCTCCTATAGGCAGAGAATCTCACTTCAAATGCCACCTCCGGTGCTTAGGATGTGCATGACTTTAGGGAAGTCAATCTCACCTACCTGGGTGTCAGTTTCCTCCTTTGTAAAATGAGAGGGTTGGACAAGATAATTTTTGAGGTCCCTTCCAGCTCTCGATCATATATGATCTTACAAATACTCATCTTCTAAGGATGAGGAATAATGACAATGTAAGACTACATTATTTCATTTGAGCCTCAGAACAATGTCACAAAAGGTAAATGCTCCAGGTATTATTCCCGTTTTGTTTTTGTTTTTGTTTTTGTTTTTTGGGCAGGGGGAGATGGGAGGCTCTGGGCCTGTGATTTCATTGCTGTGGGGAATTCAATCAGTCCGTAAGTATTTATTAAGCAATCACCATTACTCATTCATTCAATCAACAAAAATTTATTATCTATTATGTGCAAACATAGTGCTGGAGATAAAAGTACAAAGAGTAAAACAATTCCTCTTATGTGCTAAGTACTAAACTCCAAGAAGGAAACTCCTTCTACCAAGGCAGATCATAATCTATAGACTTAATGAGCTGCTCCAGGTCCTGAGAGGTTAATTGATTCACACAGCCAATCTGTGTCATAGACTAGATGGGAACTCAGGGATGTTAAGTGACTTGCCCAGGGTCACCCAGCTGGTGAGTAGCTGTGCCAGGACTCGAATCCAAGTCTCATCACATCCCAATTCTAGTATTCTTTCTACTATACTATGCTGTCATTAATGTACATTTGTAATTTTTAAAAATGGGCAAAGTTCCTGCAGCACTAGTAACTAATACAAAACACAATCAAATTGTGCATTTTTACCTCAATCCATTTTAACAAATAAATCCACAAGTTGTTTTTTTTTTTTGTTAAGTACCTATGGACACATCAGGCATTGTACATGGCACCTGGCTATCACAGTATATAGTGTCCTGAGCCTGGAGTCAGGAAGATCTGAGTTCAAATCCCATCTCAGAAACTTACTAGCTGTGTGACCCTGGGCAAGTTCCTTAACCTCTATCTGCCTCAGTTTACTCAACTGTAAAATTGGGATAATAACAGCACCTACCTCTCAGGGCTGTTGTGAGAACCAAATGAGATATTTATAAAGAGTTTAGCACAGTGCCTGACATACAGTAGATACAACAGAAATGGTTATTCCCTCCCTCACCTATATGCAGAAAACTGTGGTTGTACGCAATACTCATAATTATTAATAACAATGGTCATTGTTAATTAAGCTGCTCATTGTTATTAATAATTATCATTCTGAGTTATTATTATTACTAATTATAATTATTACTAATAGTGACATTGTTGTTAATCTTGAATTCTGGTGCTTGAGAAAAGCAAATTTAATTAGAAAAAGAGGAGGTGGTGGTTAGGTGGACACCTGGGAAAGTTCTCAAGGGAACTTATGGGCATTTTTCATGATTTTAGAGATTACTGGCACTTGGTACCAGATCTTGGTGATGATAGATTTAATTTTAAAACTTATGACTTGACTTTTCCTTAATACAGCTGCATAATTTATGCTCCTCTTAAAAGTTATTGATTAGAATCATATTTTGGCTCATGAATGGGGGAGAGATTTTCCTGAGATAAATGGATGTGGGTGAGGGAACGGGTCAAGTATTTATTAAGCACCCACTATGTGCGTGGCACTGTGCTAAGCCCTTATTAGATTTAAAATATTATCTAATTTGATTTGGCTGTAGAGTGAGAGGAAGGAGAAAGAGGACTGGAGAGGATGTGTATATTTTAGTGAGAAAGAAGGAAAAAGACTGACTGAGATGATATTAACTGAGCTACGGAGAGTGAAAGAAATTAAAGGAGAATATTGTATCTTGATAGTAATTTTCCTGAAGAAAAAGAAAAAAGGCAGTTGGGAAGAGATGTCTGACCAGGACAGCATCAAGAGAGGGTGTAGAGAGTGGGTAATCAGTTATTTGTTTGTATGAGACGTTATTAAAGTGATACTATAACTCGGAGAATTCTTGTTATGTGTCTAATTTGAGGCTGAATCCCAAATTTGATCTGACATCAATTTCTATAACTAAATAACAAATTTGATAAAATGACACCATTTATATCAGTAATACTCACAAATCTTTGGGAGGTATTTAGTAAGCAAAGACAACTCTTTCTGATTTTTTTTTGGGGGGGAAGCAAAACTATACACATAGAAACACAAACACACAATTTATTTTCACGCTTAAATTGATGGGTAAGACAGGGAAAAAAAATCTAAGAGATATTAAATATGATCTGTAATTCTTTCCTGGAGGAATTATGTGAATCACAGAGATCAAGATAAACTGCTTAATTTTCTATATTTTACAGTTCTAGGAAAAAAACCCATAAATTTGATTATGAACTTTAAACATAAGGAAATGAGACCTGTGAGTTACCAAATGTGAAACATATCACCTGTTGCTTCAGGGAAAAAAACAACAGTGGTTCTGTGGTTCCATATGAAACTTAGTTAAAATACATTTTATAAAAGGCAAGAGATCTTTTAAGGTTAAAGTAAAACAATATCCTATTTGAATAACATTAAAGTTAAAGAGCCATTGCTGGCACTCAAGCGCATTTAGAAATGTTTACATCAAGGCATCAAGGTCTTTGGATTTCATCAGTGTGGGGGCTTCCCCAATCTGTCTATAAAATCCTGGTTGGCTTTTAGGGCCCTTCTCTACCTGGGCCCTACCTATCTTTCCAGCCTTCTTATACCTTGCTCACCTCTGTGTACTTTCTCGTTCACTGACGATGGCCCCTTTGCCATTCTCTGTCATTATCTCTGCCTTCTAGCTGGCTGCCTTCAAGTCTCAGGAAAAGTCTCCCTCTTCTGTAAGAAGCCTTTCGCAGTCCTCCTTTATCTTAGTACCTTCCCTCTGAGGCTGCCTCCAATTTATATGGACACTGAGTGTGGAAGTGGCCTGGGCTCAGGAAGTTGTGTTCAGTCATTTTTCAGTCTTGTTCGACTACTCCTGAGCCCGTTTGGTTTTCCTTGCAAAGATAGTGGGGTGGTTTGCCATTTCCTTCTCCAGCTCACTTTACCAGATGAGGAAACTGTGGCAAAAAGGGTTAAATGACTGGCCCATGGTCACACAGCTAGGAAGTGTCTGAGGCCAGTTTTGGACTCAGGTCTTCCTGACGCTAGGCTCAGCACTCTCCACTGTGCCACTAGCTGCTGGAGACCCGGGAAACTTGAGTTCAAATCCAGCCTCAGACACTTGCTAGATGTGTGAGCCTGGGAAAGTCAATCTTTACTTACCTCAGTTTCTCCTACTCTAAAATAGGCACAATAATATCACCTACCTCCCAGAATTGTTGTGAGGATCAGATGAGATATTTGTGAAGTGCTATAGGGACTATATAAATGCTTTTTCTCTCTTATTCCCCCCCTCCTTCTATTTCTTCTTTGTGCATAGTCACTTGTAAATTTTCTCCCCCATTAGACTGAGCTCCTTAATAGCAGGGACACTTGCCTTCCTTGGAATGCTCAGTGCTTAGCACTGCACCCAGCACACAGTAGGTGCTTAATGAATGCTCAGTAGCTGGCACGTGGCAGGGGCTTAATGAAAGATAGCTCACCCACAACTTACAGTTCTAGAGAGCTGCTGGAAACTCAGAGAAGGGTCACAGAGCTAGTAAGTGTCAGAGGTGGCATTCAGACCTTCCTGGCTCTGATTCCAGTGCTCTCGACTGGGCCATGCTGCCTCTCGAATACCTAAATAATTAAAGTGTATTGAATTCTACACAAAGCAAAATAAGCATTTGAGCATTCATGCTGTATAAAATATGAAACAGTCAGTGTTGAAGGAATGGTAGTAACATGAAAGTAATAATATAAACTTGGGCTTTGGGGAGAGTGGGGAGATCTTTTTAAAAGCATGTTATTTTTCTTCCTGAGATATTGTGTTTTAAAATAACCACACACACACACACATCCACACTGCCCGTTGAATGCTACTAGAACCACAGAACTGAATACCTTCCAAACATATGGGCCAACTCCTCTCTGGTTTATGCCTGTGGCACCCACTGATTTCAGTGAAGTTTTCCCCATGTGCAGGAGAGGCTACTCTCTAGACTGAGCAGTAGTATCCTATAATGCCAAAAAGAGAAAGGAAGGAAGGAAGAAGAGAAAGAAAAGGAAGATAGAGAAAGACAGAAAGAAAGGAGAGAGAAAAAGAGACAGACAGAAAGAAAGAAAAGAAAGAAAATGCCTCTGAGAAGTACCAGCCATCAGATGAGCAGCCTGTCTGTAACCAGCAATACTTGGGAAAACCCCTGAAGGACTGACCATTATAAATTCCACATAGCTGTACAAAATTGTAGGGCAAAGGTTTCCTATTCTCCTTCCCCTCAAAATTCAGGTGCAAATTTTTCTCAAGTAAGAGTCAATATGGTGTATAGTGAAAAGCAATAGATTTAGAGTTGAGAAGGATCTGAATTTACAATTTGACTCCAACGTCCTGGCTGTTGGACCGTAGGCAGGTTAGTTGATCTCTCAGCCTCAGTTTCCTCACCTATAAAACGGGAATAGTGGCGCTTTCTTCAGGTTGTTGTGAGACTCAAATTTTTCTGTTCAATATTTAAAGCCCTTCATAAACCCAGGCTCATTCTACATTTCCTGTCCTAGTAAGTATCACTCCTCTTTGTGCTCACCAACTCTAACCAAACTGGCCTTGACATTCCTCTTCATGCACAACACTCTATCTCCTCAGTCCATGCACAACACTCTATCTC
>NW_020951112.1:4837712-4852584 GCF_900497805.2 Vombatus ursinus | reverse complement strand
CATGCACAACACTCTATCTCCTCAGTCCATGCACAACACTCTATCTCCTCACTCCATGCCTCCCTGCTCACCATTCCCTACGTCTGAAGTACATTTTCTCCTCCTGACCCACACCTCCAGGAATTCCTAGTTTCCTTCAAGCACCAGTTTCTACAAGAAGTCTCTCTGTCTCTCTCTCTCTCCCTCTCTTTTTTCCAGTTAGGCAATTGGGGTTAAGCGACTTGCCCAAGGCCACACAGCTAGTAAGTGTCGCCACCTAGCTGCCCCAAGAAGTCTCTCTTGATCCACTGCTAGGGCCATCCCTCTCAAATTAGCTTGCATCTGTTTTGTACATAAGGCTATTAAAGCTTAACACTGCACTAAGATTTTTGGGACACCTTGTACAAGTACATAGGATCGTAGAGTCAGAGATGGAAGGGCCCTTAGAGGTCATCTAGTCCAACCCTCTCACTTTTGCAGATATGGAAACTGAGGCCAGGGAGATTAAGTAGACTGTATGTTAGCCTCCCTGACAAAAGGTCTTTGAGGACAGGGGATTGTGTTCTGTTTGTCTTAGTGTATCCAGGCACCTAGCACAATGGCTGGCACACAACAGGTGCTTAACAATGCTTGTTGATTGATTGAAGGCCTCTGCTAGATGCTTACCAGCTGTGTGACCCTGGGCAAGTGACTTAACCGTTCTCTGCCTCAGTTTCCTCATCTGTAAAACCAGGATAATATATACACATAATATATAAGTACATACGCACACAATATGCTAGTTATGATTACATATGCAAACCCTGAGGTGTTACATAAATGACAATTCTTATAATTACCTATATTCAATAATTTGCATTTAATAGATGCATGTCCTGCCTCTGAAATACACTACTTGTATAACCCTGAGCAAGTCACAGTTAACCTCTTAAGACAAGGGTTCTTAACCTGGTACCCATGAACTTTACAAAACAATTTTTATTGGATAACTGTACTTCCATATAATTGATTTTCTTTGTAGTACCATGTATTTTATTTTATGCATCTTAAAAAACATTAGTCTGAGAAGGGGTCTATGGGATTCACCAGACTGCTATGGAGGGCCATGACACAGGAAAGGTAAAGAACTTCTAAATACAAATTACAGAGAAAATACAGACTTGAACTGGGAGTGTCCTCATCTGGGATTCCCTGTACATTCCTTGTACCAGTGAAATCATAGGTCCAGTTCCTGTTCCTATCCTTGCATTGCTGGAGTTTCTGCATGGGGAATTTCCTAAACCAATGAAATTACAACTGCATTAAAAACAATTGGCTAACTAATATCTGCAATGAAGAGAAAGAGAGGGCCTAGAATTAATCACTTTAAAAATGAATCTTGAACAATCTCCCAAAAAAGAAAACCTCAGAATAACCTACAAAACAATCTTCTCTCTGTCTTAGATAGCTTGACTCTGCCCTGATGAGAAAAATCAAAGAATATAAACAGCAAAGTGCTTTACTGATTGGTCATTTTAAATAACTTCAGGCCAGAAACTAATCTTAGTATGGACAGATAAGCCACACCTGACTTTGTGTGTTCCATCTGTATCCATTCAACGTGGAGAAAGTTGGAGGAAGGATTCCACCATGCTGGATGGACTATTTGTGGGAGAACAGAGACAACAATGGTAGGTGATGGCCAGCCACCTGCTGCCCTGGAGGATACGCCTACCTGGATGAGGTTACAGACCATTCACTGTAAAAATTTGTTATTCTTGGTCCTTTGTTTTTGAAGAGTACCAATGACATCACAGGTGATGTCTTGTGCTACTTACTATCTGTGTGACAATGGGCAACTTGCTTTGCCTGCCTAGGCCTCAGTTTCCTCGTATGTAAAATGGGAGTCCTAATAAGGGAAGTTGGAGGGTTCTTGGGTCCTATCTAGCTCTAAATGAATGATCCTATGATGTCACTAATGTTGGTCAACCTGCTTTCTTAAGTGATCTTGGTCTTTGTTTAATTTCATGACAAGTATGTATTCAGATGAACAAGTATAATGGCCCAAATTGTAGGTATGGACAACATGAACAAGGAGGTATCAATGATATGGATACTAATGGACCTATGTAAAAATAAGGGCTCATACAACACAATGGTCAGTCAATTTACCAATATTCTAGTGTCCGTCTACAGACACTCATTCCCTTTGGCTTGTGGTCCCAATGCCTCAGTATCTTCCACTCAAGCCCTACTCTGTTTCAGCCTCATCATGGACTCGAGGCAACTCTTAGTTGTCAAAAGTTATGGCAATTCATTCAGCAAGCACAGACAAATCACCTACCATGTGCCAGGCAATCTGCTAGGTGCTGGGGATACAACTTTACAGGTCTCTGCCTCTCAGAACTTTACATTCTACTGGATGGGATGGACTGCGATGCAGACTCTGGGAGATTCAACCATAGTGGGAAGACTTTGAGTAAGGACCCAACAATTGGTTTAATTTCCTTGGGGCCTGTTTCCTCATCTGTAAAACGCAGCAACTGTACCACATGGCCTCTGATATCTATTCCAGCTCCATGCCTCTGTGATCAGTCCCTTTTTACTCTGGTCATGTCTCTGTAGTCAATAACAATTTTTGGCAGACAACATCATCATTTGGAGAATATATTTCCTGCCTTGCTACTCATTCAACATTTGACATCAGACAAACTGTCTTTGGCCTCAGTTTCTTCATCTGTAAAATAAAGTTGGACCATTTGTTATCTCTAGGATCTATTACAATTCTAAAATTCTTCTTCTAAGTGCTAAGCACTGGGAATACAAATACTAGCAGAAAGACAGTCTGCGCTCAATAAGCTTATGTTCTAAGCGAGAGGAAGACAACAGAAAAAGAAAGCTGAAGGGGGGGCGGTGAAGTAGCATGTCACTGATGTAAAGAAAGTCCAGAGAGTCAGGAGTGCACAGCCTAGAGAAGAATAAAGAATAGATAGCCACGATGTTCTCCTTAAAATAGAGATTCTAGAAGGAACCAGCCAATCAAAGGAAGAGGCTAAAGGGGGTAGAGGTTATTTCCAGTGCGAGAAGTCCAGGGAACTCATAGGTGATAGACTAGATAGTTTCTGTTCAAGGACTAATCTAGTTTATTTTGAGATTCTCATTACCAGTGTGGCTGCAAGATGATAAATTTGGAGAGCAGAGCAATTTCCAAGATTGTCTACAAGGTCACAAAGGGGTTGCAATCTGTGTCAGTGAAGGGAGTGGGTACTGACAGTGTAATCAGAGATCTTTCAAATATTGCACATTTGCAAATGAGAAAACTGAGAAAGCTTAGTCAGTGGTGAAAGGTTAAATGATTTGTTCAGGGTTACAAAGCTAGTGAATAGCAGAACTAGGACCTACAGCTTTTCTCAAACTAGGCAACTTTTATATTACAACAGGCTGTATCATGGGAATACTGATAAGGATTGATAAAACCCTAGGAAAATAATATCCAGCCTATGGCGCTAACGGAGCTTAGAATTATTCTTGCATTTATAGCTAAACAAATAACGCCTTTGGTTTTTCTAAGAAAAAAAAAGGTGGCTATAGATCTTGACTGGCTAAAATTTATGACGTAGTCTTTTGTTGATATTGGCTGGTAGAAAAGGAAACTTCTGCAAGAATCATTCTATATTTTCTTGACGATAGAGCAAAAATTGGATTATGATGAATGTTTTCCAGTTCACATTAGCATTATAGGAAAGATTCTTTTTTTACACAAAAAATTAGGTGTGTATCATACTGGAATTCTGGAAGATGGCATTATTGACAGTTTTAGGGAGGACAAATGTAAGCCTGTCAGTGTCCTCGATCAAGCAAATGATTAAACCTATCGACAATGCTGCTCTTTGGAAATTATCTTCTTAAAGGCAGCAGATATCAATATAACAATTGAAGGCAATGGTGGCTTATGTAATTTTTCGCTCAAAAGAACTTGCTAGTTTGGCAGTACTTATTTATTCTACATCTATTCCAAGGTTTACTGATGGATACTGCTTCTAAATCCAAGGGCACATCTTCACTCCCATCCTGGCTATTGTCCAAAGCAGGGAAGAAGAAGGAACACACTGACGATTTAGGAAGCTGTTTCTACTTCTCCTTTAAAGGATAATTACTATTAGTCTAAGCAAGACCTTATGCCTTGATTATAGGTATCAGTATTCACCACCCCCCACATGTTGACTAATCTTAGATTCCTGATGTAAAATACAAGATGTGTAAAATTCAAACATGTCTCTGCAGATGCAAATGCATATTCTTTTACTCATAGCCATTAATGGATTTAGTCAGGGCAGACCTACTTCCTAATTAGTCTTGCTAATTGTTCTTTCCTGCTGGGACATTAACCAGTTTGATGGATGTTACTATGACATATGTTGACATATACAGGGTATAGTTTCAGCACCTAGCCAGAAACAGGGACATTAAGGTGTCTTGATGTTTTTAAAGCCAATGTTAATGATGCAAATGTGGCAGTAATGCCAAAATGGTTCATTCCTGAATGTGTCTGCTCAAAAATTTAGAAGCAGGGAGAAACTGTCTTCATATAAGTTCACTAATTGTAATCCATAAACCACATCTGCTGATACCCAAATAAGAAAAGGGATAGGGAAGAGATCTATCTTCCCTAGTGATTATGTTGATGTAGGGAACTCCTGGGTGAGGACATCCCCCCCACCCCTTACCAAAGCATGTTGACACCTTCTCTGCAACTTATAGTCTTAGACCAGGGGTTCTTAAGCACTTTTTTGTGTCATGGACCCCTCTGGCAGTCTGGTAAAGCCTTATAGATCCTTGCTCAGAATCATATTTGTTGCTTACATTTACAATAGAAGGAAATGTTAAATTTTGGTTAGAAGTTAGTGAAAATGAAGATGCATTTTTTTGAAAAAATATCCCCATCCAAGTTCAAGGTGCTCAGTCTTCCTGGTGCCAAGGCTATGTCTTTCATTATATCACACTGCTTCTCTGATGCCCAAATAAACAGTAACAATATTCTGAAGGGTTACTGGGAATGCCTTTCCAGGAATAATTTACAATTTAATTTGCCCTATTTCACACAAAGCACAAGGATTTTAAACTCTAATATTTCAATAGAAAAGCAAACCCTTTCTAGAAACACCCCAGCCCTAAAAATTGTTATAGTCTAGAGAATAAATATAACATCTTTCTCCAAAGGCCAGCCACTCAACTGAATACAGACTCATTGGATCACTAATAACTATTCAATTATACTCAATTGGCAAGTTGAATATATCCATAATAAAGTTTGAAAATCAGCGTTAACACGCATCTCTCATCCAAGCCTCCCATCAAATGCTGTATTATCCTATGCACATTTCAATATTCCCTGAGGAAAGCACCTGAGTCTAAGGCTGAGTGGAGCTGATGCCAGGGAGGGTCTAACTCTGGACTGTTAACTCTCATTTATGCAGTCTAAATAACTAGGAGAATGATGCCCCACGTTGAATGAAAACAGTTAAGGCTAATAAAACACAGCCTCCCTTTCTATCCTCTGCATTCTTAGCCCAAGGGGATTTGCTGATTAGATGTGGTAGGGCATAGTTTTCCTCTTTGAAGAAAAACAAAGACTTTTTTTTTCTCCTTCATTTTATCTTCTCCAGTCATTATCTTTGGTATGTATGAAGTTATAGAATAACAGGGCTCTGGCTCTGGCTCTCTCTCTCTCTCTTCTAAATGTCTGGAGCACCAACTCTTTAATCAGCTTCAATTTCCAGATTAGATTAGAAGCACCAGGTAGGTTTTCTCCTCTCTCCCGTCCCCCCAAATGAGGCTTTGAGAGTCATTTTGCCAATGTCAAGAGTGAGTCTAACCACTCTTGTTTGCATGGTTTATTCACAGAGGAGATCTTAACACTTCTGATCGAAGATGTCAGGAAGGGTCCCTAGAGCATCTGACTTAATACAGAAACTGTTGCTTGTCCATAAATATAACAGACACAAACAGGTTGGGTTCTAACCTCAAGTAAACACAGGCAGCATCGCCACATCCTTGGGAAATATCCACTCCTGTGTCCACAGAATGGGAGATGAGAATGAACTTGGAGGTCCTCTGATCCATTTCCTTCCCTTCTGGGAAGACTACATTTTAGTGAGAATCTAGCTCATTTTCAAGGCTTCTAGAGAAGCTTTACTAACATATCTCCTGATAACTCACAGCAACACTTGTAGCCAGGAAATCCTGAAAGCCGCCCCAAATCCTCCAAGCTACAGGTCCAGCCCTATCTCCTTTGATTTCTTCACAGATGCACAGATGTGGCCTCTTAATAAATACAGGATGGTAAGGATTGCAGCACGGACTAACCTTCCGGGTCTATCTCTCTTAAGATCCAAAGCCTGAGATGCCTGCTATTAACTATCCTCATTTATTTTCAACAGCTGGGCTGGCTTCCTTAGAAGCACGGTAACAAAAAAGCAACAGCCAAACTGGGGGTGGGAATGGAACCGAGACCTCGTTGGGCTTTCACAAGTTTTCTCTTGGAGTAAAATCTTATCCAAGTTATGAGGAGCTGGAAATTGGGGGTGGGTGGGTGGGGTGGTGTACAATGGAAACGCTGACACAAGCTTAACAAAAGCAGTTAGCTAGTGCAGGCAAAGCAGCTGCTCTGTTCCTGCTCTCCAGGATGCTGCGTTTTAAAAGTGCATGCTCACTCCCTCCCCCAGCCACCCCATTCATCGATGCCTAAGAATGCCCGGAGAGCGCTTGAGATGCCCCCTTGCCGTAGCTTTCCTTCCTACTACTCCTAAAGGTGGCTCAAGGCGCACGCTTTGGCAAGGCGCCCGAAAAAAGCATTCAGGGTTAGGAAGGGCTTCCTAACATCGGAGGGGAGATCTTTGCCAAAATACACCCCGACCATTTTAGGAAGACGCTGGACAATTTCACACTTTGGCGGCCCGAGTCCAAAGGCTGGCAGAAGTAAAGGGAACTGGCAAACCACTCCGAGGAGGTAGGATGCTCACTCGGGATCTATGGACGGGGGGATGGCTAGCCAGGCTGAATTCTAGACATGAGGAACCAGGGCTGCAGCGAGGCTTCTTCGTCTAATTTTTTTCCTGCTGTCTTCGTTTTTTTTCTGACCCAGTTGCAGAAATAGTTCCTCTAAACCGCATCTTCGCAAGCGGGGGATGTGTCATTAAGGAGGAGGAAGAGGAGGGAGAGGAGGACGCGAAGGATTGTGCCATGCACTCACTGCCTAGTGCCACATTCACTACTCACCCAACCCAGGCTTCACAACCGACCACCAGCAGTCGCGGCGGGATGGCCCAGACCCAGGATCCGCAAGGGCTCTCGCGCTGCTCCGAGCCTCGGGCTTACACGCACACAGCAGCCGTACCCGGAAGGGCGGGCGCGCGGGCGGGGGTGCTGGGTGCGGGGTGGGGGTGAGCGCGAGCGCTGCAATTCTCTAGCCTTCTCCTGGGAGCATCTTTCCGGGCTCTCCGACCTCCAAGCAGCGAATGAGAGCGAGCAGTGAAGAGAGAGCAGCCCAGTCGGATGAGAGGAGAGCGGAGCGGCTCAGCCACTCTGCTGCGCCCTCCCCACGCCAGCCGGCGGCGCTTAGCTTGTCTCCGGGGGGCCGCGCGCACACGCACGCTCGGCTGGCCAGCCCGCCTCGGCCCCAGCCGCGCCAGGGACGCAGCAGCGGCAGCAGCAGCAGCGGCAGGCAGAGCCCCAGGAGCAGCAGCAGCGGCGGCGGCGCCTCCGCTGCGCAGCGCTCAGCCCCAGCACCTCCCCCCCACGCCGCGCGCCCTTGCACTCTTCCAGAACGCACACTCACACCCTCACACACATCCACACACACACACACACACACACATCCACGCGCGCGTGCCGACAGGAGAAGCGATCCTCCCCCGGTTGCAGCTTTTAGCTCTTGCTCGCCGGCTCCATTGTTTCTCCTCTTTTTGGAGGGGGTTTGGGGAGGAGGTATAAGGCGGGGTGGTCGGAGAGGGAGGAGTCACTCCTCACACGGGAGCTCCCTGGCAGTGCCAGCCGGGCCTGGCCCTCGGGAAGATGGGGTTGGGGGCACCGGGCTGGGGAGTGAGCGGGACTCTGTGACGAGTTACCTAACAGCTTGCTGCTGCTGCTGCTGCTGCGGCTGGGGCTGCTGCTGCTGCGGCCGCCGCACACGTTCCTCCTTCCCCGGCGCTTGCTCTTGCTCGGTGCCCCTCGCATCCTCTGTTACTATGGATATCTTCTCCTCCTCCGCCCTCTCCTCGCACGCCAGGAGAGGCAAGCGCAGCGGCACAGCGGCACAGCGGCGGCCAGGCGGCTCTCTGCGCGAGTGCCCAGGTGACGAGTTCAGCAGGCAGCGGCGGCTGCTGGGCACAGGAGAAGGAGGAAGGAGGCGGGAGGAAGGGGAGGAGGACGAGGAGGAGGAGGAAGAGGAAAGTCTTTCGGGCCAAGAAAGGCTTCGGCGGACGTGTACCCCCTTCAATTCCCACCCCTTTGCGCCCCTCCTCCTCCCAAGCCAGCCACTCCGGGAGAACTCGACTACTCTTAACTTGTTATTGGGGATGCCACCCTTTAGCGAATGCAGAGTCCGCTCAGCATCCCGAATTGCCCTCGGAGGTGATCCGGGGCCCTGCCGTATGCCCCAAGGGTTGACATTTAGAGTTTAAGCTCTCAGAAGCACAGAGCCAATCCTCTCCCAGGATGCCGAAAAGCTTCTGTGTTAGGCACAGGACTTGGAATCAGGAACGACTGTATTGAATTCCGCTCAGGAAATCAGTCAGCCAGCCAACAAGCATTCGTTAAGGGCTGACTGTGTGCAGTGAATAGAGCACGAGGCCTGGAGTCAGGAAGACTCTTCTTCCTGAGTTCAAATCTGGCTTCAGACACTTACTAGCTGTGTGACCCTAGGCAGGTCACTTCACCCTGTTTGTCTCAGTTTCCTCACTTGTAAAGAGCTGGAGAAGGAAATAGCAAACCACACTAGTATCTTTGCCAAGAAAATCCCAAATGGGGTCACAAGTACACGACTGAAAAAACGAGTGAACAAAATACTACGGGCAAATCACTTGCTAAGTATTGGGAGTAAAGAAGAAGGCAGTGACCCTGGGCAAGTCCCTTAACTTTTCTGAGCATCAGTTTACTTTCTCTGTAAGATGGGCTAATAATAGCAACCCACCTTGCAGGTTTCTTGTAATAATCAATCAACAAACATTTATTATGGTGCCTCCTGTATGAGGGGGTTCTGGGGATAGAATAGGAGGAAGGACATAGTCTCTACTCTCAAGATTCAAGTGAGTTCATTAGTTTAGAAAAGGGAGAGATCTTAGAGGTTCACTTATCGCAGGCTCTTAGATCTCGAGCTAGAAGGGACCTTAGGTACCATTTAATCCAAACACCCTATTTCACACCTGAGGAAACTGAGGCCAAACTATGTTAAGTAATATGCTCAAAATCACTTAAGCAACAACAGTAGAATTTGAACTCGGGTCTTCTGACTTCAGAGTTGGAATTCTTTCTAATGTGCTATGCTGCTTTCCCCTTCCCTCTTCATTTTTACCCAGGAAGCTGAGACCCAGGTAGGTTAGGACAGCAGCCTCAGGCCGTACAGGTAGTAAATGGAATACTTGGGGCTTAAACCCAGGTCCTCTGACTCCATATCTAACGCCTTCTCCATTGTCACAAGAGATAATGCATGTATAAAGTACAAACCTGAATTTCTATAAATGTGAGTTCTTTGTATTGTTACCAATGTCCAGAATACAGTTTCTTTTTAAATTTGGGTTTGGATTGACTTCAGAATTAAGGCAACAGGTCCTTTAATGGAAAGGGTATTACACCCTTTTCAGCTCTGGTGCAGTGCAAAGAATAATCAGAGGCAAATTCAAATCCTGGCTATGGTACTGGTTTGCTTATGTGACCTTAGTCCCAGTATCCTCTCAGAGCTCCAGTATCCACATCTGAAAGTAAAGAGGTTGGGTGAGATGAATTACACAGTTCCCTCAAGCTCTGGACTGTGATCTAAAGACATCTTTGGGTTTCAAGTGCCTCACTTACAAAATTAGGAGGTTGAACCAAAATCTATGGCTTCCCTTCCATAGGTCCCCCTGGAACTTCCCTAGAGGTCCCTTCCAGTTTCAGAGCTAGGAGCCTATTACCTGCCTTTCCCTCATACTTTCTTCCTAAAGAGGCATTCTACCTGAGATTTGTTGAGATCTTACTTCACTATAGACTTAACATGGACCCTTTCGTTAAACCTATGCAATCATAAATAAATTATGGTCTTTAGGAATCCCAGGTGTTAAGTTCCCTCTATACGTGGCAGGCTCCATTTTCTGTTTCCCTGCAAGCCTCACCAAGATTCAGGGCAGGTTCTGAAATTGATGAGCTTCTGGAAAAGAGACAAGGGGCTCTGATAGCTCTAAGCAGGTTGGTGTGATGAGAAGGTGAAAAAATGACTTCGGGAATTATCTAACATCGTGAATAATTAAAAAGAGACTTTAACACTCATCAGAGTCTCTTCCTTAAAAGCAGGATGTTAAACCAATGAATAAGTGAAAAATGTTGCTCAGTGCAAAACTCCAATCAAGATTTTTAAAGAAATTAACCGATTAAGACGTTTTTAAATGATGGAAGATGACTACTCTTTCATGATATGTAATTTCTTCTATCTTATATATTGTATTTAGACCTATGATCTCATCAATGTAGAGATTCCTGGTGTGGGAACTCTCTCCACTGAAATTTATCTGTAACTTGCAGTCTTGGAGAATTGCCTGTGGATGCTGAGAGGTTCAACTGCTCACTCTACTATCCACTCATCTGTGACTTTGGCTTGATTCCGTTTTCTCAGTTTCATTCACTCCCTCCCTCTCCCTGTCCCTCCCTCCTTCCCTCCCTTCCTCAGTCACTCATTCATTCAAGAGATTTATTAAGGACCTGGCTATGTCCAAAGGCACTGGGGATAAAATAACAAAAGTGAAACTCTTCCTAGCCTCAAGGAGCTTACATTATAGGATATTGGCATCATAGACTTAGGGCTGAAAGGAACCTTCAGTTCAAAAGGGACTGTCCGCTCACAGATGAGGCACCAAGGCACAAAGAGGTTAAGAGACCTGGCCAACGTTAGTCACATAGGTAGCAAGTGCTGTGAGCCAGGATTTCAATCCAAGTTTTCTGAATCCAGATCTAACACACTTTCCATTGTAAAATGCTCCCTCCTCTACTCTGAAATGAGTATAGAAGTGGCATTTGGTACAGCAGGTGTTCCTGAAGCTGTTTTTATGAGTCCTTTTTTAGGTCTGAGGTACATTATTTTAGTAAAAATTTTTTAATTATAAAAGAAATGTTGATTTGAGAGCTTCTCATAAACACTATTGTCATTTCATGATGACCCAAATTAAGTTTCTATGTCTTTATGAAATCACCATATTGATCATCTCGTTAAACTCATGCCTAAAAACAAATACCTACTTCTCCATACCCAGTAAGGGGCCATGCAGCCTCTGCTTGAAGACCTCTGATGAAGGGAAACCTACTACCTTCTGAGACAACCAATTCCACTTTTGCATAGCTCTAACTATTGGGCAGTTAGGTGGTGAAGTAGATGGAGTGCCAGGACTTAAGTTCTAATCCAACCTCAGACACTTACTAGCTATATGATCCTGGACAAGTCATTTAACCCTGTTTGCCTTGGTTTCCTCATCTGTCAAACAAGCTGCAGAAGGAAATGGCAAACCACTCTAGTACTTCTACAAAGAAAACCCCAAATGGGGTCATGAGGAGTCAGACACAACTGAAAAAGGACTGAACAATTATTAGGAAGTTTTTTCCTTAACATCAAGCCTAAATTTGCTTTCCTAAATTGCAGCTTGCACCTGGGTTCATGGTTCTTCCCTCTGGGGCCAAATAGACGAAGTCTGATTCTTTTTGCACAAGGCAGCCTAATACTTGAAGAAAGCTATCTGGGTTCCCCTGAGTCTTCTTTTCTCTAAGGTAAACATCCCCCAGTTCCTTCAATCTTTCTCTATAATACGGACTCAAGGCCCTCTTCAAATAAATGTTTTTTTCATTCATTCCTCCTGGTTGCCCATTGTTGGATGCTATTCAGCTTACCATATCCTTTTTAACATGGCATTGATCTCCATTAGTAGTGTATCAAATGTTATTACAATCATTCCTCTAAAAGGCAACATATAGACCTAATAACTTGAAATTCCAAGCATTCGGATGCCTTTTTTATCCCATCAATAATCAGATATGAATTTCACCAATATAGTAGAGGGTTAATGGTCTATATTTCAATAATGTTTTCAACAAAATACTATCTAACCCAATAGCAATAAACTCATAAACTCTTCTAGAATCTTTTGCTAGAATATTAAGAGCAATATGGTAAGATCATTAACCTATAAATAAGGAGTCTATTTAGGTGGAATGATAATAACAATAGGGCTGTTCAGCTAGCACTTTAATGCTGGCCAAGTGCTTTATATCATACTATTCAGCTGAAATAACTATAGATTTGTCGCCGCTCACTTCTGAAAGGAATTAGTGGGGAGAGAGGCTACAAGAGAGGCCTTTTGTAATGAAGTCAAGGAAGTAATAATAATAATAACAGTAATCGTAACAACAGCAGCAGTAACAATAATAATAGCTAGCACCCAAACACCACCTTTAAAGTGTTCAAAAGGTTTTTCAGGAATTATTTCAGTTGATCATCTCAATAACCTTGTGAGATAAGTACTTCCAAGATCTCATTATTTTCACAAGAAAACGAGGCTCAGAGAAATAGAGACTTGCTCAATGAGGGCACTGAACTATTAAGTGTCACAGGGAGGGTATGAACTCGGGCCTCTTTGATTCCGTCACTCTTTCTATAGCACTACACTATATACCTAAGTACCATAGACAACAGGCGTTAGGAAGAGGACTGGCTAAGCATGTTTTACCTGCAAAGTCCATTACAACTTTCATTATCTGCACTAATTCACTATTGGTGGTGCTAGGAATTGATCAAAACATTCTGGAAAACAATTTCAAATTATGGAAAAAAAAGTGAATGGGATGACCATAACCTCTCACCCGGAGATTTCACTGCTAGGAATATCCCCTAAGGAAGTCAAAGGCAAAAAAGTTCTACATATAATAAAATATTCATAGCAGCACTGTTTGTGGTAGCAAATACCTAGAAACAAAGCATGTTCCCACTAACTAGTGAGTGAATAAATAAATTGTGGTAAAAGAAGATAATGGAATATTTTTATGCCTTAAGAAATAATGTATAGGAGTAATTCAGAGAAATATAGGAGAGTTGCATGAACTGATAAAGAATGAAATAAGTAGAACCAGGAGAACAGTATACACACTGGCTACAACAAAAAAGAAAAGATAACATGAAATGAAACAATTTGTAATCATAATGCCCAAGTTTGATCTAGGAGAGAGATGAGGAAATACACTACCTTATTTCCACTGGAGATGTGCAAGAATATCAGTGTGAAATATTGAATATACACTGTTAGATGTGATAGATACATCTATGGTTTTGCTTACATTTTTGTTGTTGTTCTTTACAATAGAAGGTTTACTGAGTGGGTGGGGGAGTGATATATTTGTCAATGACTGATGTAAAACAAAAGGCATCAGTTGATAAAGGGAAAAACAGACATGTTTGAAAATAATTTAAAGTTACTTTGTTTCTAATAGCAAAAATGGAGAAATAATCTTTGTGTCCATTGACTTGGGAATGGCTAAAACAAATGTAGTATATGAATTTTTAAAAATATGCACATCTTCTGGGTACTTTTATCTCCATTCCCATTGCAATCATTTGAGGACCAGTCCTCATTACCACCTGCCTAGACCATTGCACTGGCCTCCTAAGAGGTAACATGAGTATCATTCCAAGGCTATAGCTTTGGCCTACTGCACAGAGATGTTATGTGTTTACAATGCAACAGGAGATCTTTGGAAGAGAGGCAATTCATTACTTTCATCATCATAACAATAAAAGTTAGATTCTCAAAGAACAAAAGCCCCAAACCCATCAATCCTCATTTGTCACTTGAGAGACCTGAGGATCCTAAGATCAGTTATGTTCGTTAAAATGGTGATGCTTAATTTGACAGAGATCTTCTGACTTTTGTTCTCTAAGCCTCCAAACTAAGACACCTTGTCCCTTAGCAAGTTATTTCAGAAGCAAGAGATTAGACTTTGTCTAAGTTTCTCAAAATTTTCTAAGATTTAAAAAAAACTTCAGTGACAGAATGGAATATTCCACACATTCCCTGACTAGTCACTTCTTTGGCAAGAGTGTAAACCTTGACCTATGGCTAACTTCATAATGAATGAAAGGGTCAGAGAACAATGATGGGGCTTCTATTCATGATGCAGTAGAAAAAATGCTGCATTTTGAGTGAAAGGACCTGGATTCAAACCTAGTCTTTGCTACTTACTACTTGGCTGATCTTGGCTGAGTCTCTTAACCTGTCTGAGACTCAGTTCTCTCAAATGTATGACATTTATATTAAGTGGTACAAAACAAAGTTTTCCGGATTTAGAAAACCTTCGCTTCTCTCATAGTCTCAGTTTCTTCGTCTGTAAAATGGCAATAATAATAGCACCTATCTCCCAAGGTTTTTGTGAGGACAAAATGAGATTTTATATATATATATCCTTTTTTAAATTTCAAAGTGCAATATAAATGCTAGCTATTATCATTATTATCATTACTTTTACTATTACTACTGCCACCACTACCCCCCTCCCCACTGCTGCTGTTGCTACTGCTGTTGCTGCTATTGCTACTGTTGCTGCTCCTGCTATAACTACTACTACTACTACTACTACTACTACTACTACTACTGTTGCTGCTGCTGTTGCTACTGCTGTTGCTACTGCT
>NW_020951112.1:4837587-4837702 GCF_900497805.2 Vombatus ursinus | reverse complement strand
TGTTGCTACTGCTGTTGCTACTGCTGCTGCTGCTATTGCTACTGTTGCTGCTCCTGCTATTACTACTACTACTACTACTACTACTACTACTACTACTACTACTACTACTGCTGCT
>NW_020951112.1:4823593-4837487 GCF_900497805.2 Vombatus ursinus | reverse complement strand
CTACTACTACTACTGTTGCTGCTGCTGTTGCTACTGCTGCTCCTGTTGTTGCTACTACTGTTGCTACTGCTGCTGCTGCTACCACTACTACTACTGCTACTACTACTACTACTACTACAACTACTACTGCTATCACATTGAAATACACTTACTGCTTCATGACCAATGAAAGTTCCTTTAACTTCTCTGGGCCTCAGTTTCCTGTAAATATAAAATGAAAGGCTTGGACTAGATTACTTCTAAGGTCCCTTGCAACTCTCAATCTAAGATCTTGTTCTATGACCCTGAGATTCTGAGATTCTGCTGAGGTGGCCTTGGGTGGAGACAAGTTTGTCGTCAGCATTGCCAGTACCACCTCCATCTTCACTTCAACTTAACAAACATTTTCTAAGTGCTAAATGGTAAGCAAAACACTATGCTAGGCCACTGGGGCGGGAGGGGGGAATAAAGAATTTAGATAAGACATGGCCCTGTCATGATGGCTTATAGTCTAGAAGAAGGACACTAACATAGAATTAGAACTTGAAAAGGGTTTCAAATCCCAAACACTTCATTTTGTATTTTATATCTACATAAACGGAAGCTCAGAAGGGCAAAGGGATTTGCCTACAGTTACATACATAGTAAGGGGATAGGGTTAGGATTTGAACTCAGGTCCTCTAAATCAAAATACAGAATTTTTTTTTTCACTATACCACTTAGTAGACTTAGATCTTAGACTGTGTGATAAGAGCAAAGAAATCTCAGTGTTGGAAGGGACCTCAGAAGCCATGTAATCCAAACTTTACCTGAGAAACAGTCATCTGGGCTTTGCTTTAAGACCTCTGGAACAGTTAGGTGGCTCAGTGGATAGAGTATTGAGCCTGGAGTCAGGAAGACTCATTTGTCAGAGTTCAAATCTTGCCTCAGACACTTAGTAGCTTTGTGAATCTGGGCAAGTCATTTAACCCTGTTTGCCTCAGTTTCCTCATCTGTCAAATGAGTTGGAGAAAGAAATGGCTCTGGTATCTTTGCTAAGATAACCCTAAATGGGTCACAAAGAGTGAGACACAATTAAAAAATGGCTAAAAACAACTTAAGACCTCTAATGAAGGAAAATCCACTACTCCCCAAAGTGTCCTCATTTCTCCCTTCATGTTGAGATGGTCAAGAATCTTTTTCCTACATTAATTTTAAATTAACAAAAAGGCAAAACTATGGTCTCAGTCCATTTGGGGAGGGTAAACTCAGTGCTATATTAGCCTTTAAAAGGATGAGATTTCAGTGGGATAGGTTGAAGATGTGTGTGTGTGTGAGAGAGAAAGACTCCAGCAAGGTGCTGGAGGAGGAATAGGAGAGAAGGAATGAAACCAAAGGCAAAGATACTTCTTTTTCTGACAAAAAAAAGAAAGAGCAGATATTCTTTCTTCTACTTCTATGTTTTTGGTTCCAAATCTGCCAGTCATGCTTTCAGATAATCCAGAATTTTAGCAAGATTCTCCATCGTTTGCTCTAATTTTTCTATTCTTTTTATTCCTGAAATCTTTGAAAGCTCTAATTTTTATCCTTATTTCTTCTTTGAAATCTGTTGTTGGTATCCAGAGAGCTTTAAACTGCTCCATGATCATTTCTGGGGTTTCTTTCTTTTTATTGCATTTCCCTTTCACCTGGGATTTCTTCACTGTTTTCTTTTGTTCCATAGTATTTCTTCATTTTATTGGAACCTCTTTTTGTTTATTCAGTAACACCCATGCAAACAGTGTGACCATAGGTAATGTGCTTAACCTTCCAGTGTTCCAGATAACCCAGCTGAGAGTAGAACCTAGGTCTCTTTTTCCATGACACCATATTTTATGTTCTTTAATGTAAAAATCTTAAATCCTTTCAGTCCTTTCATTTTTTACTTAAAAACACAAAAACTCTGCATTTTAAAATCTCAAGATGTATCAAACATGTGTACGTTTCTGAGTATGGGTCATGGATATATATATATGTATATATATATATATACACACACACATATATACATTTATATGCATCTATATATAATCACATATATATGTATATAGATTTGCATATATAACTATTTTTTTTTTTACTGGGGCCATGATTTAACTTGTTTTGGGAAATCCTAGAGAGGAAACTCCCTCTACTAATGCAGATTAGCACTTTGCCTGCAAGTTATAATTTTAGAGAGTTGCTTGAAACGCTGAAAAGTCAAGTGACTTGCCTAGGGTCATGCAGTCATTGTGTGTCAGGGGTAGGACCTGAGCCCAGATCCTGTTATGAGCTCTATAATCAACAGACCATGGTGTCTCTCATGCAGTCCAAATCCTTATGAAACCCGAGCATGCTAATAGACAGCAGTAGCTGCTACCATGGACAGCAGCTTCTCCTTCACATTCCAGCTGTTTCCCTGAGCGTATTCATCCAGCTGATCACTGGTACCAAAGGAAAGTTACTTTCCCACCACTCTGTGGAACACTTCTCTGTGTTTTTCACACATTACCTTCTGTTTTCCAGGGGGAAATATGGATCAAGGGCAGAGAAAGAGAGAGACAGTGAGAAAATCCTCCATAATGAAGAGCTAAGTGACTTGACATGGTCACACAACTAGTATATGTCAGAGGCAGGACCCGAAACCCTCCTTCTACCAGACATCATGTTATACTGGAAAGAGGATTGGGTTTTGGGTCAGAAAACCTGTGCTCAAATCCTAGCTCTTCCACTTCTTACCTGTATGAACTTGGGTGAGTCATTTTACTTTTGGACTTGTTTACACACCTTCAAAATGAAAAATTCAGATTTGATGACCTCTAATGTCATCCCAGTTCTAAAGCAATGATCCTATGCCACATATGCCAGATTGTATCTATATCCTTCCTTCTTCTCATTTCCTTCCTTCCTTTCTCTCTCTCTTTATTTCTCATTCTTCCTTCCTTCTTACTTTCTTTCCTCCCCCTCCCCCTTTCTCTTCTCCCACTCTATCTGTTTCTCTGTCTCTGTATTTCTCTCTGTCTCTGTCCCTCTCTTTCTCTACACACAAACACCAACACACACATATTTACATAGGTATCAGTGTGCATGTATACACATACCCAATCTTATATTATTTTATATTTTTTGATCATTTAGTAAAATGTTTGATTGCAGTTAATGTCACCCTGTTAATGCTCTAGTTAATAACTACTGACATAGAGAGATCTTTGATTTTATATAGATCTCATTATTTTATATAGATATTATGAAAAACACTTTTCTTACTATTACATGGGTGATCACTGATCTTGGACTCCCACTTCTCCAAATAAATCTTTCTATTAGAAATTAACAGATAATGTAGTCCATTGCAACATCAACAGTTAGTTTTCATAGAATAATTTTACATCAATGAACACTACAGTTTTGGATTCCTCACTATAACATGGGGATTATAATAGCACCCACCTCCAGAATGGTTGTGAGGATAAAATAAGTTAACATGTTTAAAGTGCTTTGCCAACCGTAAAGAACTATGTAAATGCTACCTGTTATCACCACCACCACCACCACCACCACCACCATCACGAAAATCCCTATCGGATGGAAGTACATTGGAAAAGGAATGAGGAGAAAGCCCTTTTGGCTTCATGGTTAAAGTCTTGGTAACCGAATATCTAAACCTTTCAGATGTGTCTACAAAATGAGGAAGTTTGACTAGATGATATAAACCTCATCCAGCTTTAATATTCCTTGATTCTATTTGTTTTTAATCTCTGTGTATTTCACTGGTTCTGTGCAATAGTCTTTTGCAAAATGTTAGTGGCCATCCTTGGCAGCTTCCACTAGCCCACTGGCATATGCTTTTCACTGGTGGTGAATGTCATGGCAATTTTTTTTACTGAATAAGTAAATATGTTTCCTGCAGATCAGGAATTCACCCACATGATCATGGCAGAAAAGGTTAATGATTCAAAAACCAAAATTTAGCAGTAAGAGGCTCTTGGGAGCGATGCCCTGTCACAGGAAAGACAATTTCAGAGCTAAGCTAGTAGTTATGTAAACATGAACAGAACCTTGTGATAATTTGACCTTCAGAGAAAATTGACTGTGATATTTTGGAGTTCGCAAACAATGTTTCCTGATCCCTGTAGTTATTCATGCTCTCTACCTCCTCAAATTATATTGGATTTATTTCTTGTTTAAATTTTTATTCCCACTATTATTCCATAAGAAATGAGAAGCAGGCAGATTTCAGAAAAACCTGGAAAGATTTATATGAACTGACGCTCAGTGAAGTGAGCAGAACCAGGAGAATATTGTACACAGTAACAGCAACATTGTACGATGATCAACTATGATAGACTTAGCTCTTTTCAGCAATACAATGATCCAAGACAATTCCAAAAGACTCATAATGGAAAATGCTAACCACATCTAGAGAAAGAACCATGGAGTCCAAATGCAGAGCAAAGCACATCATTTTTAATTTTTTTTTGTTTTTTGTTTTTTCTTTCTCATGGTTTTCCCCTTTTGTTCTGATTTTTCTTTCACAACATGACTAATGTGGAAACATGTTTAACATGATTGTACATGTATAACCTATATCAGATTGCTTGCTGTCTTGGGGAGGGAGGAGAGAAGAGAGGGAGATAGAAAAATTTGGAACTCAAAATCTTACAAAAACGAATGTTGAAAACTAACTTTACATGTAATTGGAAAAATACTATTAAGAAAAAAATTATTCCCATGAAAGAATGATCCAAATCACTAATTATAAGAGAAATTCAAATCTGAACAGATCTGGTGGTTATAGCCCACACTGTTTAGATTGTCAAAAATGACAAAATGGTAAATGTTGGTGGGGCTGTGGGAAGACAGGCTAGACAATACTAGTGCCCAGTTTGTAGAGCTGTGAATTGGTCCGATAGTGTTGGAAAAATTGGAATTACCATATACCACAGAAAGGTACATGCCCTTTTGACTCCATAATACCATTACAGGGTATATATCCCAAAGAGGTCAAGGATATATGGAATGGCCTCATCATTACAAAAAGTATTTATAGCAGGACATCTGGGGGTGGGGTAGAGAAGAATAGAAGCAAACTGGCACTCATGGATTGGGGAAGGGCTGAACAAAGTGTGGTCTATGACTGTTAAGAAGTTATTATTGTGCTGTAATGATGAACATGAAGGATTCAGGACAACTAGGGAGGATTTTTGTGAACTGATACAAACTGAAATAATCAGAACCACGAAAACCATTTATATAATGATTACAACAATGTAAAATATAACAGCTTTGCAAGACTTCAGAACTCTGATCAATGTAGTAATCAATGAAGACTTGTAAAGCAGGCCTCCTCCCTCTCAGCAAAGAGGTCATAGGATTATAGATTTAGAACTGGAAGGGGCCTTAGAGATTCCCTAGTCCAATTCCCTTATTTTATCAATGGTCGATTAGAGGTTAAGAATGAAGCTTTCACTATCAGATGTGGTCAATGTACTGATTTGTTATCCTTAACTGTACTCTTTGTTATAAGGGGTACTCCTTGGTGATGGTGGGGGATGGAAGTAGGGAGGGCTATCCTTGAGGCATAACACTAATTAATGTTAAAAAAGCATCAATAAAGAATTTTTTAAAATCTTTTTTCTCCCTTTTAATTGTATCCCCAGTAGAATGTAAGCTCCTTGAAGTGAGGGACTGTTTTCATTTTGTTTTTGTAATCCATAACACCCAGTACACTGCCTTACCCATAGTAGGTATTTAATAGAATCAAAGAATGAGAGAAGTATAGAATTTTAGAGTCAGAAGAGACATTAGTAGCTAGAGAGCCCAATACACACATGAATGGAAGTCCTGCTCTATGAAACATACATGACAAGTGGTCATCTACCTTATGTTTGAAGGCTTCCAAGAAGAGGGACCCACCAGCTGTTATGACAGCTCATTCCACTTTTGGACAGGAAGTTTTTCCTGAGATCAAGCCTAAATTCACTTCTTTTTATCTTTTATCCTTGGTTCCTGGTTTTGTCTTCTGCAGCCAAACAATATAAACCTAATCCCTCCCTCACATGACAACTTTTAAATACCTGAAGCCAGATATCATGTCCTT
The DNA here is from genome assembly GCF_900497805.2 of Vombatus ursinus. Taxonomy (NCBI): domain Eukaryota; kingdom Metazoa; phylum Chordata; class Mammalia; order Diprotodontia; family Vombatidae; genus Vombatus; species Vombatus ursinus. The sequence continues at coordinate 4,831,411 of NW_020951112.1, read as the reverse complement.
TATGACACTTCCCTTCTCCAGGTTAAAGATGTCTATTTCTTTCAACTGATCAGTGTGTGACTTGGTCTGAAGGTCTTTTACCTGCTTTGGGATTCTCTTTAACTTATCAGTATCCTTCTTAAACTGTGTAACCCAGAACCTCCTTAGAGCACAGAACTCCAGAAAAGGTTTGAGGATGGCTTACTGAATCGAATGGAATGGAGTAGTATGAAATTGACTTCACCTCCTATGTTTTAATCCATTGGACACAACTGAGATAGTTCCTATTGCTTGAAAAAGCAACAAAATGAATTTTACTAGGAAGGAGTGGTTGAGAAGCACTGAACTAAACTAGCCAGGCAGCTGGACTGGCTTCCAACTTCAGCAAAATCATCCCTGGCCTCCCTTTAGTTCACCGCTTTGTGGCTTACAACTAAAAAGGAAAACAAGGATCCATTTGGTAGGGCCAGGAATAAAACCCAATTTACAATGCAGTCAAATCCTTCATGGCCAGGCAGTGTCTTGACTGTGGGAGAACCCTTCCCCCATCTTATTTGCAAAGTGAGCAGAAAACAACTTAGGCTTAAAGAAGGCTTGTCAACTATTCGATTTATATCCTGAACTCTAGAGCTAATGAACAAGATGCCTATAAAAGATACCTCACCCGAACAGAGCCTGGAATGAGCAGAAGGTCCCACACTTCTTCCTGGAAGCAAGCAGGCTTGGAATCCAGGGGGAACGCATTTAAATGCTGAGACCCATCTGCCAAGAACACTCTGCCCCAGTCTGCTGAACAGAGACCCAGAGACTCATGCTTGATGGTAGCTACATTCAGGGTCCCAGTTATCTCTAGCTCTACTGAACCACATCTGACATGTTCCCTTGCCACCCCATCTCTTGACAGCTGGGTCCAATGGCATGTGTTCCCTATGGTTTCCACCTCTCTCCAATTGAGCTTATTGTGTTCTGCACCAGTAGGGGCTTGCAGCTTACAGAAAGAGAAAAGGGCTGCATTAAAATCTGGAGCTCAACTAGTCTGTAATCAGTGGCTTTAAGGCTGGGCTTGTGTACAAGGTTGGAATTTTCATGCTTTATGTTTAAGGGGTTGTGTGTGCTGCCCTCCTGGGGAGACACTGGATACTGAGAAGGTCATTGGAACATGGGAAGAAGTCCTTTGTGATCTGGACCACTCATATGCTCTGATTTCAAATGGAGTACTGAATTTCTTCGGTTTCATTACATATATGTAAAGCACTAGGCTTGGAGGACTTTCAGGGAATCCTAATCATTCAGAAACTGGAGAGTCAAATGCATGTGCATCACATTTTCCAGGTGTGTTCCATCTCATCCTTTCTTCTTTATCCCCAACTGAGCTGCCTCTAACTATTAACAAACCTATTAGCTCCAAACTTAAGCAGCCTGAGTCAGAGAGGACAATATCTGAGCCAGGATTAGGGGGAAAAAGTCAAGATTATCCTGGGTAAATGGCTTTCTTGAAAGAGCTTTGCAAGGGATGCTAATTTCTTTTTTCAAAAATAATTTTTTTTCAATGAACAAAAAACTCTATTTTCTCTCTCTTTCTTCCTTTCCCACTGATAAACAAGAAGAAAAAAAGAAATCCTTGCAACAAATATTCATGGCAAAGCACAACAAATTGCTGCACTGGTCATATCCAAAAATTATATAACTGATTCTGTGTCTTGGGTTTTCATCTCTCTTTCAGGAGATGGGTAAAGTTTCAATAGATATTTCAACTTTTAAAACTTTAAGCTTTAAACTGTCTTTTAAAGCTTTAAACTTTTGACTTTGCACCTCTAGTGCTTAGCATTGTGTCTTCCACATAAAAAACATTTACATTTTTTGGTCGATTAAACTGCAGTTCTCCAATGATGACAGGGCCCTCTCCAGCTGTGGTCCCACTCCCCAAATATAGATACTCCCTGGGTTATATGGGAACTTTTCACACTCAGGAAAAGGACATACACATAGGAGGATGGCTGCCTGGGGGAGTAGCTCTAATGAGCCATGTGTCCTTCCCCTTAATTCCCCTTAACTCTCTGCCTCCTTGTTCTCCCTATGCCTCTTAAAAGAGGCCTATAAAGGATGCTAGTTCTTCCTCAAGTGAAAGAATGGTCAGTTTATTCCAATTCAGCATAAATTCCAATTTATCTCTTTAGGTAGTCATACCCCATAAGTAAGTAGGACAAGAAAAAAGAATACTTAAATATAGGAAGAGTTTATTGGTGGACACGGAATTACCATAACTTTTTACCACTCCATGAAATCCTCCCTGTAATTAAAACAAACACATACCACAAAGCAGGATTACTCTATTTTCAGGGAGCATGATATAGTGAGGAAGATAGTGGAGCTGACAGATGAGGAAAGTGAACCCTAGATGGATGAAATAATTTGCTCAAAGCCATACAGATGATAGGTTGTAAAATCAGGATCTGAAGCTGTCTCTGGACTCCAAATTCAACCCTCTTTTCACTCTACCACACAACCAAATCTCTTATCTCTATTTATCGAATCACACAGCAGCTGCTTCTGCAGATAATAGAATTTAAGTGCCTATGTTAAGTGTCTGGCACATAGTAAACACTATTAAATGCTCACTGAATAAATGAATGAATGGGTAGCTCCACACCATTCCCCAAGCAGGCCTCTCCCATCTTTGGTAACTCTAACAACTTTTTGCTGTCTTTTGCAACCTTTTGTCATTAACTCCCTGTGTGACATTGGACAAGTCACTTACTCTGCCCAGTGTAAGCATTTGAAATAAGCAATCACCACTCTCTCTCTCTCTCTCTCTCTCTCTCTCTCTCTCTTACACACACACACTTACGCGTGCGCGCATGCACACACACATACACACACACATACAAATGTAACACTTCAGAGAAAAGAATTCAGGCTTGCTGGAGTTTCTGGTGGGAGCAATATTCAAAACCTATTAGTCTTATCCTCAGTGCTAATGAATACCAGGGCTGGGGGTATGCAACTGTAGTTCTAAAATCACTTTAAATGATTGCTAGGGTCTATGCAACCAGCCAGGAGTCAGGGGAGCAATGAACCAGAGTCTCCCACATCTTAAATGATTCCCTGGGAGTAAATTAGATACTTTAGCAGGTTGTATTAACTCTTTCAGATCATTAGCCTACCATTTGGTAAATTAGTACTTCAGGGCATTAAGTGGGATTCTGGTGGATTTGGAGAATCAGCATTTTCTAATTTTCTCCCTCCTTCTACTCCTGCCTTTTCCTCCCTAGAATACTTCATCCACTTTTGCTGGAAACTAAGGTCATCAAAGTTCCATAGAGTTAAGGTAAGAAGAGACCCTAGAAGTCATCTAAGCCAAGACCTGGACAACTAGGTGATACAGTGGATAGAGTGCTGGGCTTGGAGTCAGGAAGACCTGAGTTCAAATCCAGCCTCAGAAACTTCCTGGCTGTGTGACCTTGGGCCAGTCATTTAACCTCTGTTTGCCTATGAACTGGTGATCCACTGGAGAAGGAAATGGCAAATCACTCCAGTATCTTTACCAAGAAAACCCCATGGACAGAGGTTCCCAAGATCACAAAGAGTTGGACATGACTGAATAAGACCAAGACCTTGATTTCGGGAATGAGAACACTGAGGATCAGAAATGTTAAGCAACTTGCCCAAGGTCACAACATAGTATAACTTTTATTTTGATCTACTGTAAGCCTTCTTCAGCTTGTTGATGATGTCTCTGGGACCTCCACTCTGGGTATTCATAGGCAGCAATTCTTAACTTGCTGTCCCTAAACTTGCTTTTAGAAATATTTTGAGAACTATATTTCAATAGAATTGGTTTCCTTTGCAATCCCAGAGATTTTATTTTATGCATTTATAGACATTATTCTGGCAATGGACCACTAAACTACCAAAGGGCTTGAAGGCACCAAAAAAGGCCTCTATCTCTCCATTAGAGGTAGATATATTTTGTTTTGATACCTTTCTCACGGGGAACACATGGAGAGAAAGAAGGCTCATAGGATCACTAATTTAGGATTGAAAAGCTCTTATAACCGAAGTCCCTTATTTTCTAAGTATGGAAACTGAGGCCTGGAGAGTTGAGGTGATTTGCCCAAGGTCACGCTGGTAGAAAGTGATAGAGATGGAATTCAAACCCAGGTTCTCTGATTCCAAATCTAGTATTCTTTCAAACATACCGTGTTACCTCCACAGAAACTCTGGAGCAGGTTGTTTTTTGCCTTTTTTGAGTCCTTGGACTCCTATTGTAGTCTGGTGACGCCTATGTTCCTCTTCTTAGAACAACGCATACAGTAAAACACACAGGTTTATAAAGGATTTCAATGGCACTGAAATAAAGATGCAATTTTTTCCACCATCTATGTTCATGGAACCCATGAAATGTATCTATAGATACCATGGGGGAGTCTGTGAACTCAAGATTAAAAACACCTGCTCTAGAGATACTCTTGAAACTCCCTACAGAGATGGAGGTCCCTAACTAGGAGTCAAATGGGCGGTAGTTAGGCAGACTAAAGAGATTCTTCTTTCAGAAGGAGGTTTGACTATGCGTCCTCTGAGGTACCTTCCAAATCTTCCACGAAAAATTCTGTGAACTGTCATGCATTCTTTGCTGCTTTGCTCCTGTTGGGTGGCTAGCATCATAAGAACATGATCAGGGATTTTTGTCTCCCATAAGAAAAAAAAAATCATTAGAACTTTCCTGTTCTACCCTTCACTACCCTTGTCTGCTACCCTTGATTCACCATTCTACATAATTTTTTTGAGGGGTTACCAAGCAAATATCCAGGTGAGTGTCACTCATTCGTTCAACAAGCATTTATTAAGTGTTCACTATGTGCCAGGCACTCCTTACAGGCCCAGGTAGTATATACTAGCAGTACTAGATCAAGAGTCAGAAAACCTGGGTTAAGGTCCCATCTTGGTTGCCAATTCACTGTATGACCTTAGAAAAGTCACTTTCTTTCTCTGGTCCTCAGGTTTCTCATTTGTAAAATGAGGGATTTGGGTTGGGTTCAATTGAACAGACATTGATTAATCAATGGGAGGGGCTGGAAGATTTACAAAGAGTAGATAAGACAAGATCTCTGGTCTCATCTAGTGCTGTCTAGTGGTAATGTGGTAATTGTGGAAAAATGCAAATGGCCACAATACACAATAACCCATGATAAATGTCTTGGAGAGGTTAAACACCTCAAAGTGCCATATTCTGGAAGGTCCCTCCCAGCTCTATCACTGAGTGTGAGTCTATAATCCTAGGTTCTGGTCCCAACTCTGTCACTAACTTCTTGTGTCATCTTGGGTCAGTTACTTCATCTTCCTAGCCTTCTATTTCCTAATTTTGAAAAGGCTGGGGTTGCTACCAAAAGCAATAAGACAAGAAGAAGAAATTAAAGGCAGGGAGATGGGCAGAGAGGAGACAAAACTACCCCTATTTACTGATGACATGAAAAAACCCTAGGGAATTCACAAAGAAACTAGCTGAAAACAATGAACAGCTTCAGTAAAGGACCAGGAAACAACAAAAACAAATAGCATTTTTATACAGTGATAACAAAACCTAGGAATGAAGGATGGAAAGAGAAATCTCACTCAAAACAACTACAAAATAGCAGTCAGTCTGCCAAAGAACACCCAATACTTGCATGGCCACAATTACAAAATATCCCTTCAAGAAATAATGAATGATGTAAATAACTGGGAGGAAATTCAGTGTTTATGGCTGAGCCATGTAAATATGAGAAACATGACAATCCTAATTAAATTTATTTATAGTTTCAGTTTACACCAGTCAAGCAACTGATGGGATACTTTACAGAATTAGACAAAATAATGACACAACCTTTTGGTTCCCCAGGAGATGCTTTAGATTTGAAGTTGCAGGGCGTGGGCTGATCTGCCTTCATCAAGGGGGATTCTTTTACTAATGATATCACAAGTGTAGACCAAAAAAATTTCTATTGACTCCACTCCCTCTTCTCTCTTCATCCCTCTACCATCTCAACGAAGGTCCTTATTCTCTTTCACCTGGACTGTGCCATCAGCCTCTAAACTTGTCTCCCTACAGTCCTTCCTCCAGCCCACATCCATCCTCCAAACAGCTGCCAAAAGGCTCATCCTAATGCAGAGACTTGACCATTCTCAAAACCTTCAATGGTACCTTATTCCATCTAGGAAGAGGGTTCTTAAACCAGTGTAGGTGAATTTTTTTTCTAAACTTTGATAACTGTATTTTGATATAATTGATATCATTTGTAATTCTATGCATTTTGGTTTATGCATTTAAAAACATTAGTCTGAGAAGGGGTCCGTATGTTTTGCTGGATGGCCAAAGAGGCCCACGACATAAAAGGTGAAACACCCTTGCTCTAGGATAAAGTACAAACTCCTTAGCCTCGAATTTAAGATTCTTCATAAACTATGCCTGGTCTGTAGTAGGTGCCTGATAAATGTTTGCTGATTTATTCATCTGGCTCCATCTTACCATTCTGTTTTTATTTCTGCATTTTTTTGGGGAAACAATATTGCATTCAAATTATTCTCTCAGGGATTCTCTGGTCGTACTTTTTCTTCTCCCATTTCCACGAAAGTCATCCCCCAGGCTCTGAATTCACTCCCTCTACACAACTCCAACTGTTAAAAATTATTCTCTTCTTTCAAGTTGCAGCTCACTTGTCTCCTTGTTCGTGATTTCCTCCAGCTGAAAGTAATTAATCCTGCCTCATATTTCTTAGAACACTTCCTCTAAGCCCCTTGGTCACTTTCTACTTTTTGCTATATTTACTGATGTATATATCTTATATTGTTGTTGTCGAATCATTTCAATCCAGTCTGACTATGAGACCCCATTTGGGAGTTTCTTGGCAAAGATACTAGAATGGTTCACCATGTCATTCTCTAGCTCATTTTTACAGATGAGGAAACTGAGACAAGCAGTGACTTGCTCAGGGTCACACAGCTAGTGTCTGAGGCTGAATGTGAACTCAGGTCTTCCTGAACTCCAGGCCTGGCACTCTATCCACCTAGCTGGCTCAATATATCTTCTACCCTCTATTAGATTGTATGCTGATTGAGGGCACAGGGACTGTCTTTACTCTGCAAAACACATTTATTCAATTTTATTATTTTGAAGGTTCCACAAAAATTAATTTTTAAATATTGTCCACATTCAGTAAAACTTCCTAGTTTATATGAATTAGTTTGGTCACTAATGAAAGACTGACTCCAGCTACAGTCTATCTCTAAAGCTGCCTCAGAGAAGTCCAAAGCTTCCTTCCACCAAGGCAAGTAAGACAAAAAATCAGGAGGCTGATGGGACATGAATGCCTGGCTGAAGCTCACCTTCAGCAAATGCCAACTCCTGCTTGGGGCTTATACATCCCCAAACCTCAGGGAGCCATGAATCAGTTGCCAGCAGCCAATGGGCTTGTGGGCATTCATAACCAGACCAGGTGCTGATCCATCAAAGCTAATTAGCAGCCTGTGGGCCTGGAGCTAGTTGGAAGAGGAGAGGTTTTAACTATTTCCTTGATAGACTCTGAATGCACCTAAAAGCACCTGTCTGAAAAAGGGGATGTTAAGGGAAGATGAAACACATCTCTTCTCTCTCTCTTCTCTCTCTCTCTCTCTCTCTCTCTCTCTCTCTCTCTCTCTCTCTCTCTCTCTCTCTCTCTCTCTCTCTCTCTCTCTCTCTCTCTCTCCATCTCTGTCTCTGTCTCTGTCTCTCTTTCTCTATGTCCCTGTCTCTTTCTCAGTCTGTGTCTGTCTCTCTTTTTCACACACACACACACACACACACACACACACACACACACACAC
>NW_020951112.1:4793119-4823493 GCF_900497805.2 Vombatus ursinus | reverse complement strand
GCCCCTCTCTCTCTCTCTCTCTCTCTCTCTCTCTCTCTCTCTCTCTCTCTCTCTCTCAAACCACTGGAGTTCACCAAAGAAGACAGATTAAAAGGCAAATGCGGCTTGGTTTATTAGAAAAAGAATGAAAAATCCACGAGAAAGGAAGGATAAGTTTGGTGCTTTAGCAGACCCTGAAAAGACTAAGTATGGAGTAAGAGGATTTAATTCCTCTAGGGCAGGGACTAGTGTGTCTCATCAGAATCTGCAAACCCTTATTATTCTCGGTACAATGTCAGGCACACAGCAGGCACACCATACATGTTTGCTTTTCATGATAATAGTGCTTAGTGTATTAATACGAGACAGAGCCACCATGGAAAGAATACAATACGGAATCATGAAGGAGTAAGATAAAATGGCTGCTAGAAATCCTAAATGAATTCCTAGCATGGGGGCCCTGGGAGAGCAGCTTGGGAAGTGTAAGCTACAAAGTGACTCTTCCAGGAACGTCCATAAAAGAAAGATTTGACAGTTCGGGGAAATGGAGAGCTTAACTTTAAAGAAAAGAGAGAAGCGCGAGAATAGGGAGGCATTGTTGTAGAGGGTAAAGAGCACAGAATACAGAATGCTGCAGATTACCAGTGTGACGTGGGCATTTCACAATCCTGGGCCTCAGTTTCCTCATCTGTTAAATGCGGAGATCAAACTAGATCAGAGCTTCTTAACCTCTTTTGTGCCCTTGACCCCTTTGGCAGTCACTTTGGTGAAACCTATAGACGTCTTCACAGAATATTTTTAAATGCATAAAATAGAATGCAAAGGATTACAAAAGAAAACCACTTCAATTGAAATACAATTGTAGAAAACATTTAAAAAGCAACAAGTTTCTGTACCTCAGGGGCTCCCTGCTAGCTCCACAACTGTCCTATGACTGCTTCAGAAATCACAAACTGGTTTAGAGCTTCCTGAGATAATTGTAAAAATAAATGGTATTTAGGGAACATTTTTAAAAATTGCAAAGTGCTTTCCTCAAATTATATTATTTGAATCTCACAACAGTCCTGGGTTGTAGCTACCGTGAATATTACTATTTCCCATTTTGTAAGTGAGGAAACTGAGGCAAAGAAAGCTGAATTTGGAGGCAGGGCAGATGGGTTTGAATCCTCAACACTCATTCAGCCTCTCTCTCAGTCTCTGTTTCTTCATCCATAAATGGAGACAAGATGATGGCACCAGACAGCTGAACTTAAAACTTCCTCAACGTCACACAACTAGTAAGTGTCAGAGGTCATTTTTGGATCCAGGCTTTCCTGACTCCAGGTGTGGTCCCTCTTGAGATTTAAAACCAACAAACACAGCCATTCAGTCAATAAGCATTTATGATTATCTACTCTGTGTCAGGAAATCTATTAAGGGCTGACAGTAATAACTGACCAGATGGTGAAATGGTTACAGTATCGGGAAGACTCATCTTCCAGAGTTCAAATCTGGCCTCAGACACTTACTCGGCTGTGTGACCCTGGGCAAGTCACTTAACCCTGTGTGCCTCCATTTCCTCATCTGTAAAATGAGCTAGAGAAGAAAATGGCAAACCACTCTAGTATCTTTACCAAGAAAATCTTAAATGAGGTCAAGGAAGAGTCAGACACAACTGACTCAACAAAAATATTGTGGTTCAAGTTTTCTAAAATACTTTACATGTACTATTTTATTTGAAAGGATCAGAGAATCATAACTTTATTTATTTTAATCTTAAAATCAAATTGTTTTTAATTATCAAACATTTATTTTCTCCTGCTTCTAGCCTCCAAGAAGAAAATCAAAAGCCTTGAAACAAGTATGCATAGTTAAGCAAAACAAATTCCCACATTGGCCATGCTGGAGCCAGAAGGGACCTCAGAAGCCATTAAGTTCAAATCATTTTAGAGAAGCAAAAGATGAGGCCCAAGTTGATGTAAGTGTCAGACACAGGAGGGTTCAAACCTGAGTATTCTGTCAACAGATGCAGCACAATTTTTATTTCAGCTTGTTGCTTCAGTTCCCAGCTCCCCCCAAAATCCATGAGGCAGGATACGATCAGCATTATTATCGATACTTTATATTTGAAGGCAGTTAAGTAGCTGGCTCAGGGTCACAGAGGTAGTAAGTGTTAGAGGAGGGATTTCAACCCAGGCCTTCCTGACTCCCTATCTAGATCTCCAGCCACTAAGCCAGGCCTCTTAATTAACTAAGCATTGTGTAACCTAACAGAAGTTACCAAGGAATCTCTTCCAGCTTGTTAGAAATCATGGTGAATGACCTGTCTGAAAAGTAGCTCTAATGGGGACGATCAAAGCTGGGAATAAAATAGTCGATGTGTTTCGTGTTACTGAGCATGGGGCAGTGAGGTTAAGCCACACCAGCAGAGACTGCCAAGATGTGCCAACCAAGAGGTGTTCATCTCTCAAGGAGGTCAGAGCAGAAATGGCAAAGAGTGATAAGGTGGGATTCTGGCAGAAGGATCCCACTTTTGAGCACGGAGATGACATTCTGTGAAGGTGTCAGCATGGGCTCTCTCAACATATGGAACAGTGAGGAGGGGCCCTACGATTTCAATGATCCCCCTATCATTACCATCTGGAGGTAAGAAAGCCAGCCCTGGCAACTCTGATGATGTCTCACTGATAAATTTTGCATCAGAGATAAGATTGCTTGGACAGCTTGCTACTGAACTGCCCGCTTGGGGTGGGGAGAGGTTGGGTTGAAGTGCAGCCTCATGCTACTGTGAGCAACTGTCCTCATTAACTGTTCAATCTCCGTGATAGAAAGTCAAGGTAATTTGAAGACAGCATTGGAAGGCCCAAGTAGACCTGCCTTGAGTCAGTCAGTCAACAAGCATTTATTGACATCACACTGACCACCCCTGACGTCACCCTTAGGGGATGTGCACTTGGCTGAACTCCCCAAAGGCCCCAGTGGAGCCTATGCCATTATACAGATCCCAAGACCCCTACTGTGTTATCACAGCAGCTATGATAATGATGATCCCCATGTTCCCCATGTGCCGGAATCCTATCCTCTCTTCAGGGCTCAGTTCAGGGTTCTTCTTCAAGAAACCTCCCATGTATTCCTCAAAAAATTAAAGAGTTGTCTCCTTCAAATTTCATAGGAACACAAACTTGGAACTGGAAGGGAGCTTAGATGCCATTGAGCTCAAACTCCTTATTTGACAGATAAGGAAACTGAGGCACAGAGAGGTTAAGTCATTTTGTTGGGCTATCTCCCTGGTCCCTTTTGCAGCCTATCTTGTGTCATGCTTCATAGGCTTATACATATAGTGACTGCACCTAAAATTTTACTTAACTTGATTATGAACTCTAGCAGAATGTTAATTGATTACGATAAAACATAGCTTATTTCATATCTTAGGGCTTCCTAGGATAGATTGGAGTGGTGATTTCATTGGGAACTCCCAGATGAGGAAAGTACCTTTACCAAGTGCAGGTCAGCACCTTCTCTGAAATTTATAATCTTAGAGTTTTCTGGGGGACAAAGAGAGGTTAAGTGACTTGCCCAGGGTTACGGAGTCCATGTGTATCAGAGGCAGCACTTGAACTCAGGTCTAGCTGGTCTAAGGGTAGCTCTCTATTCTTGTTGTCCCTCAGGACCATGGGATAATCAATTAATCTATCAACAAACTAAGCACATCCTACATATATATGAAGCTGGAAAGAATTGTAAAAGTTACCTAGTCCTACATGCTCATATAAGGGAGGAAACTGATTCATCACCAGTGCTATTAAGTGACTGGTCTAAAGTCACAAATCAATCCATCAATAATCATTAATTAAGCAACTACTTGCTAGACACTGGAGATACAAAAATGAAACAGTCTTTGCCCTCAGGGAGTTTACAGTCTGTTGTGGTTAGACAACCTGAACATATAGAGATATATAGAAAACATTAACAAAAGAAATGACAAGGTAAATTTTTTTGGGGAAAGAAAGTGCTAGTAGTAGCCGGGAGGGCAGTGTGGGGATCAGGAAAGGCCGGGCATCCACGGTAGGGCACAGTGTCAAAAGCGAGAGATTTAGAATTCAAGGACATTGGTTCTAGTCCTGGGGCCATCTTTCATTGCCTTTGTGATCTTGGCCAAGTCATTAAAAAAACATTTCTGGGCCTCAGCTTCCTCTGTCAAACAAGGAGGTTGGATTCAACGGCATCAAAGCCCCCTTCCAGCTCTAAATCTATATTCCCATGAAGTTTAAAGGAGACAACACTTTCATTTGGAAAAAAAAATTGGGGAAGGAACCTAAGGTCCCTTCTAGAACCAAATCTCTAAGCCTATAGACCCACCATTCTCCTCAGAAGCCTGGGGTCTGGGATCATAGATTTAGAACTGTAAGGAATACCAAATACTGAATACAGAATCCTGAAGTGGGCAGGATCAGGAAGATCATTGAAGTGAAATCAAAGAATGTCTCCACTAAACTCTGCTCACTACTGAGCACTGATATCTGTCAGGGATGTAAGGCTTTTAATTTTGACAGTCACACTGAAAGAAAAGGAATGTCACAAAGGGACAGCAACATTTCTGCATCAGTTCTAAACAGGATGAGATGATTTCAAGGCACAATAGAGAAAATTGATGTTAAACACATAGGACATTTGGGAAAGAATGATACGAATGTATGATGGACTGGTTATCTAACCCAACCCTCCCATTTTATAGAGGCTTAGAGAGGCTGACTTCCTCAAGGCCATACAATGAAAATAAAGCAGTGATGGGATCCAAACCTAGGATCTCTAACTCTGAATCCCACACTCTTTCCACAGGATCATGTTGCTTCCTCTGAAGCATGGGTGACTGAGCTGCCATTTCAGAAACTGCTGTGACTACAGTCACCAATCCAAGAGACTGCTAAATGACTCTTCTTTCACATCTTTATAATAAACCATGAATCACTCTATAACAGAAAGTGTAGCACGTAATCTCTCCTTGAACCTCTCAGTTAGAACCCAAGCATGGACTGTCTTGTTCATCTGGTCAAAACATCCTCCCATTCAGTCTAGGCTGCATCGGCGGGTGCCATGTTTCACACTCAAAGGCAGCACATTGATAAAGCATTGATAAAGGTAAAATTAGTCTCTGGGATCATTGGTTCCTAGCTCCTGACCTAGAGAGGGCCTCAAAGGCCAACCAGCTCAAGCCCCTCACTTTCCAGATGAGGCAACTGAGTCTTAGAGAGTTTAAGTGCTTCTTTTTCTAGGCTCTCCATGTTTTCCCCCTCTCTAGCCTACAGGTGTTGTGGTTAGTGTTTGCCAATTGTTCTGTGGTCTAGACAGGATTCTTACATTATTCAAGGAGTAATAAAAGCCACAGTCAAAATTTATAGAAAGAAATGAATCCCTGGTATACTGTGGAACCACAGGGAGCAATCTATGGTTTAGCAGGAGTGATCATCTCTGCTAAGTCATGATGATGTCATCAAAGTCTATATAAATACTGAAGTGGGCAGAATCAGGAGTATCACTGAAGTGAAATCAAAGAACGTCTCCATTATACTCAGCTCACTACGGACACATATATTTGTCGGAGAGGGAAGGCTTTCAATTTAGACAGTCACATTAAGGAATGGAAACAAAAGGAATATCATAAAGGGGCAGCGATATTTCTAGATCAGTTCTAAACAGGAGGAGATGATTACAAGTCTCAATAGAGAAAATTGATGTTAAACGGGTGGGACATTTGGGAAAAATGATATGAATATATGATGGACTGAGCTGGGGAGGGAGTTAGGGAGAATCCTGTTATAGTCTTTCTGGTGGTGAGAGGTAGCAATGGCTTAGTGGTTGAGAGCTCACTTTAGTGTCAGGAAGACCTGACTGGGTTCAAGTTCCTCCTCTGACATATACCCACTGAATGACCCTGGGTAAGTCTCTTAACCTCTCAGTACTCCAGGCTATTCTCTAAGAGTGTACTTTCAGAGGAGGTGCTGATCTGCCCTGGTGGAGGGAATTCCCCAATGAAATCATAGGTCTGGTCCAAGAAAAGAAAAGGTATTTTGTCAGTCATGAGGGAAATCATACAGGGCTACCACGTTGGGTGGCAATGATGCAAACTCATTCTTGAAATTATGTCAGGAAAGTGATAAAAAAAACCCAACAGTTAATGTCCTTTGATTTGTAGAATCTACTTCTGGGTGTTATACCATAAAAGAGTTAAAGATGCAAAGTCCCATATGCCCCAAAACATCCACAGCAGCATTGGGTGAGGTTGTAAAGAACTCCATACAAAGTGGATCTCATTGACTGAGGGAGCTAAACAAATGACAGCATTTGAAGATTTTTGAGCCTGTATAAATGATGAATTCTGACCCTTCTGGGCTCCCCCATGTTTTCCCCCTCCCTCGCCTAGAGGTGTTGTGGTGTTTGCCAATTGTTCTGTGGTCTAGATAGGTCAAGAAATAAAGAATGATGAATAAATGAAAAATTCGGCAAAATATTGGATGACATTTACAAACTGAGATGGAATGAAGTTTATCATCCTAAGAACAAAACATACAATACCTATAGTAGTACAAATGAAAAGAATAATAAAATGAAGCCAAACATTTAAAAATTATAATGATCCTGTCAGGTAGGCAGTACAAGTCCTATTTTCCTCCTTCCCCCATTTCACAGAGGAAGAAATTGAGGATCATGGAAGAAATGAATGAATGGAAGGAATCTGGAGAAACATGGGAAGGTCTAATGGAACTGATGCAGGGGCAAGTGAGATGTGAGAGCATAAATTGATACTCATTACCTCCTTGACTTGGGACTGCTGGTTCTGGACTCAGGAAGTCTCATCTTCTGGAGTTCAAATCTGGTTTCAGATACTTACTAGCTCTGTAACCCTGGGCAAGTCACTTCACCCTGTTTGCCTCAGGTTCCTCATCTGTAAAATGAGCTGGAGAAGGAAATGGCAAACCACTCCAGTGTCTTTGCCAAGAAAACACCAAATGGGGTCACAAAGAGTCAGACATGACTAAAACAAGTGAACAACAAAAAAGGCGTGGGGGTTGGGCAAGATGACTTTGAAGATCCCTTTCAGCTATGGATCTATGGTCCCGTAGTTCTATAATTCACACTTACTAATAATTAGTGACCCAAATGGGGTCATGAAGAGTTGAACATGACTGAAAAATGACTGAACACCTCCCCGACCTGGGGTAAATCACAGCCTCTCAGAGCATCAATCAGTATTCATGTCTAGCAAATGGGGAAGTTGAACTAGGTGGTGTCTGAAATCTCATTTAGATCTAGGTCTAAGATCTTATGATGTTAACATAGACGATACAATAATATAAGCAAAAACAACTCCCAAAGGGTGCTAAATGTAGTTTAATTGCAATAACCAATCATTGTCATGGAGGGATTGGTTATCCCAATTAATCTGCATTCAGCAGTAGAGCAATGGGGGACTAAAGACACAGGTAGCTACAGGCATGATCACTTTGTAAGTCTTTTCTTTGTACAAGGGTAGGTTCAGTATTTACTGGAAAATGACAACTGTTTAAAAAATGAAAGGTATAAATACCTAATCAAAATAATTAATTAAAATGAAAGATGCTTCGTGCATAAGGTCTCAAAGTTAAGTTATATGTGATACAATGGAAAGTCCTGGCTATGGAGTCAGAGGACTAGGGGTTCAAATCTAGCTTCTGATACTTACTACCTCTGTGTGATCTTGGATAAGTTCGCCTTTACTTCTCTGGGGCTCAGTTTCCTTGTCTTTAAAATGAGCTTGCTGAGCTAGATGCTGGCCCTCTGAGGACTCTTCTACCTCTAAGCAGGTGGGCCTATGTTGCTGTCATTGGGGTCCAAGACCCCGTTACTCCTGAAACTATGGGATGTCTCCCATATTGTGCTTCCTCTAAGAAGGCAACTCTGTATTGCAATTCAGCATTGTCCTTGCTCCATGGTATTTCACTTCATCAATAGGATTAATTTTTCCTTTGGTCCAGACCCATGATTTCATTGAGCTATGAAACTCTCAAAATGGAATTTTCCCTTTAAGGATATAGCTCAGCACCTCATCATTTTAGAGAGTATGTTGGAGTTCATTGAGAGATTGTGACTCATGCATGGTCACACAGAGAGAATGGGCAGAGACAGGACTTGAAGACACAGCTTCCTCACTTGAAGATTGGCCCTCTACCTACTGCACCACACTACCTCCCTTTCTCATGGGATAAAACTTTGATGAATAGGAAAGTTAACTACAGTGCCCCAAGTGCTGCATTAACAGCACTAATGTAAATTCTAACATCATTTCAAAGACTGAAATGTAAATTTAAGCATCTTTGAACATAATTAAAATGTAGACTGGCCTATATGGAGGTATTTCCTCAATTGAATATCTGTTTCAAAGAATACTGTAGCAGCATGCATACTCAGTATTGAATTTGGCAGGTTCTTGAGAGAGTTGCAGATGTATACCATATTTTGATTGTGACAGAGAAAAGGGGATAGAAGAAAACTACTGACATGACCTCCAGCACATTAAATAAAATTTTGTGGATGTGAAAGCTGCAACTTCCACCCACAAGGCATTATAAAGGCCATTTAGGAATGAATAGATACAATAGGATGGAAAGGGAATAAAATCAATGATCATTTACTTAGGGGATTTGTTTCTGTCTTTGCCTCTCCACCTTCACATACCATGACTGGCTCCTAGCAGGTAGTTAATACGTGTTGATGGACTAGTTGATGATGGCAGCTTGAGTTTACTCATTGGATGTTAAGGTCTCCTGAAGAATGGAGTTGAGGATCACCCAAAAAAGCAACAGAGAGGAGCACAGTGAGTAGGAGCAGATACAGTAGGTCCCAAAAGGAATTATGAGAGAAAAAAAGGATGGCATCAGAGAAATGGGGAGTGAACAAAGCATTTGGGCTGCTTGTGTGGCTAGAGCAAGGGATAACCAAAAGACAGACCACTTGAGATTCTTCTGGTATTGTAGAATCATGGATCCAGAAGTGGAAGGGACCTTAAGAGTCCATCTACTCCAAGCCCTTCATTTGATAGATGATGATATTGAGGCCCAGGGTGGTTCAGTAGTTACTGGCCCAAGGTCACATGGGCTCCAGGTCTATGTTCCAAAGTTGGCTGGTTGTTGTCCTTCATGCTTGAAGAGGACCAAAATGATACCACAATGTCAGGATCAAGGTAGAGTGTGTTTGACTGTGGATGATCAGACCAATATGAGCTCAGAAGCATCTACCACAGGTCAGGCACAAATAGATGCCTCCAACTTTGCGCATCTCATCTTTTGAGTTACTGCAATTCTGCTTTGCTCACAGAGCACAGCACTTCCTTTATGCAGACATACCATGATGGGCGGTACTATGCCAGTGTCTCACATGTCTCATGATTGATTCCATAGTTCTTCAGATATACATAAATGAAGTATATGCAACTGAGTAGAAATTAAATTCAGGCCCTCAGACTCTAAATACATTGCTGTTTCCAGTGTACTTTTAAAGACTCCTTGGAATATCACAAAAACGAAAGGAGGAAGGCCTCCAACACAATGAGTATACCCCCGCCCACCATGGAGAACATAAGGAAGGCTGTGGACCAGAGTAGTAGAAGATGGGCTGGCATGGATGAGGTGTGATCTGCTTGTTGGGGAGAATGTCCATACTTGTGAGTTTGCAGGTTCATTGAGTACTGGAGTACCCTGCCCACTTACTGAACTAAAAATAACAATCTGATTCAGTACCTTTAGATGTTGTTTTTCAGTCATTTTTTCAGTCATGTCTGACTCTTAGTGTCCTCCTTTGGGGTTGGTTTTCTTGGCAGAGATACTGGAGTGGTTTGCCATTTCCTTCTCCAGCTCATTTTACAGATGAGGAAACTGAGGCAGAAAGGGTGACGTGCCTTGCCCAGAGTCACACAGCTACTAAGTGTCTTAGGCCGGATTGGAACTCAGAAAGATGAGTCTTCCTGACTCTAGGCCCAGCACTCTATCCACTGTGCCCCCTAGCTGCCCACCTTTGGACAGTACTGATGACTAATTGCTAAATTTAGTCTTTCAAGGTTCAGAACTCTATTTGCTATGAGGCTGAGTTTAGAAGTTACTTTTGGCACATTTCTCCAGGGTTCTGAGGAGAGTGCCAAGGAGAAAACTATCCCTTGGCACCTTTTCAAATTAGAGAATCAGAGTCACCAGATGATCCCAGGAGAGCCTCTAAGCCTCACTGAGAGACCGTGAGCTATTCCAGAGCTTAGCTCAGTGTCTGATACAAAGCAAGTGCTTAATAAATAGTTGTTGACTGACTATTTGAGTACCACCTCAGGCATCCTGGGGGAGTATTTTAGATCCCCTCACATAGAAAAAGAGTGTGGTATAGCAGATCGAGTGGAGAATTTAAGTCAGCAACATCTAATAGCTGTATGACCCTGGACAAATCACTCAAGTTTCCTCAAATGTAAAATGCCTCAGTTTCCTCAAATATGAGATAAGGGGGCTGGACACAATGACTTAAGGTCCCTTCTAATTTTAACTCTATGATTCTAAATGTTTCTATAAGCATATAAGTAAGCTACTCCCCCTCTCGAGGCCTCAGTTCCCTCATCTGTAAAATGAAAGGGCTGGAATATCAGAGGTAAGATTTAAATCCTGGTCTTCCTGACTCCAAGTATAGCTCTCTGTCCACCACCTCTAACAGTTCTGCCAATTCTAAATCTAGGACCCCTAGCACCCCTTATCTCTTTCATCCTAGTGAGATAGAGAACCATAAAAGGAGTTGTCCTTATTAGGAGGAGAAAGAGAATTTGGTTGATGGATATCCCCTCTGTATCCCTGGAAGTCAGTTTGACTTTATGGCATTTGAAAACATGCTAGGGTGCTAGAGCTATCAGGAGAGATAAGTGGAAGGGACCTCAGAATCATAGTTTTCATTTTGGAAGGGACCCCACAGACCACCATCTAAATACACAAATGGGAATTCCCACTATAACCTTCCCAGCAAGTGGCCATTTGTCTCCCGGCTCCCTGTTATTCACCCTGCAAATTTCCAGACTGAGGACCTGCCTTGTTTTTAAAAACTGCAGGAGATAGAAGATTCCATGGCCTCCCTCAGCAGCCTGTCTCACACTTTAATCACCTCTAGCTGAACCCTCTCTCTTCCAACAATGACTCAAGTTCATTTCTTCCTGTATGATTCTCTGTGGGGTTGGAGAACATCTAGTCTGTGCCTCTTCAGAATCATTTTTCACCTCCATTTTAATTTGGCCCCAGAGAGGGAAGGGGAAGCTTCAATGCTGGGCTGATCAGGAAACAGAAAAGGGCATATCTGGGTTGGCTTGATTGCATTGAGTTCTGCTGGCATCTTTAAAACTCAACAAACATTAACTAAGTGGCTAGGCATTGTGCTAGGCAGTAGAGATGCAAATGTAGCTCCAGTTTCAACAGCCTTTGTCAAGCCAAACAGGGACTTTGGATATCACCACTATCCTTAACACAGACAGTGTGAGATAGTGGACAAGGAAGTCAGGCCGACAGGCGTTTATTAAGTGTTTCCGGTACGTCAGGTACTGTACTAAATGCTAGCGGTACAAAGAAAGGCAGAAACAGTCTGGGCTTTCAAGAAGTTCACATTCTAATGGGAGGGGCAATATAAAAACAATTCGACAATCTCAGAGGTGTGGCACCAGGAGAACTAAAGTGAGTGAGGAAAGATTTCTTACAGAGATTGGGAACTTGTTAGCTGAGACTTGAAGGGAGCAGGGGAAGCCAGGGAAGCCAGGAGATGGAGAGGAGGGGCAGACAATTTTAGGCATGGAGGACAGCCAATGAAAATGAATGGAAGACCTGGGTTCAAGACCAACCTCTGAAATTTAGTGTCTGTGTGATCCTGGGACAGTCATTTCCTTTCTCACTGCTCTAGCAGTAAACTCTTCAAGACTATCAATTCCAGAAAAAGTGTCTACTCCCATTAGTAGAGAAAGTTCCCTCTTTGGGGAATTCCCTATGCCAATGAATCCGCAGGTCCATTCCTATCCCTGTCTTTAAGAAAAAGGGCCCAGAGGGGCAGCTAGGTGGTGAAGTAGACAGAGCACCAGCCCTGAAGTCAGGAGGACCTGAGTTCAAAATCTGGCTTCAGACCAAACACTTGACACGTACTAGCTGTGTGACCCTGGGCAAGTCACTTAACCCCAATTGCCTTAACAAAAAAAAAAGGCCCAGAAAGGTGAGGAGAGAGAAAGATTTTTTTTTTTTGAATAACAGTCTCTGACCTCAAGGAGCTTATATTCCAGGAAGGGAGATCCCACGTGAGCACAAAGAAGTACAAACCTAAGTAGGCACTTATCAGGACAATGGAGAGGGCAAACAAAGAGCTCTAGGAGAGGGATAGGGTCAGGGACTGGACCAGGGAACTTTTGGTACAGAAAGCCCTTCTTCCAATGTAGGTCAGCACCTTCTCAGAAACTAAGAGTCTTAGAGATATCTCTGGAGTGGCTAAACATTTTCATCTGGGCATAGGAATCACCTCCTTCATGGAGTAGCTGGCATCTGGATTGAGATTTGAAGGAAGAGAAAGACATTGAAAGTGAGAAGTGAGGAGGAAGTACATTTTGGGCATGGGTTTGGTTTTTTTTGTTTTTGTTTTTTGCTTTTTTGGTGAGGCAATTGGGGTTAAGTGACTTGCCCAGGGTCACACACCTAGTAATTGTCAAGTGTCTGAGGCTGGATTTGAACTCAGGTCCTCCTGACTCTAGGGCTGGTGCTCTAACTACTGCTCCACCTATCTGTCCTTGGGCATTGGGTTGGGCTAGGGGCTTAGGTCTGCATGAATGCCCAGTGCCAGGATATTTATGACAGCAGGTAATAATGTAGCGAGTTAAGGGAATGGTTTACTTTGACTGAAATGTAGAATATGTAGATGGACTAATGTGAAATCAGTTCAAGATGGAAGGCTAAGTCATATTGGGGGATAGGGGAGAGGGACAGGTGGTACTTAGATACACAGCTAAGGAATTTTAAATTTGATCCTATCTGCAATAGAGGTTTTCTTGAGGAAGAGAGTGAGATGGTCAGAACTATACCCCAGGAAAGTTATTTTGGCAGCCCGATGAAGGAGGACTTGGAGAGAAGGAGCCCTAGAGGAAATGAGATTAATTAGGAGGCTATTCAGAATAGTCCAGGTGAGAAATGATCAGGACTTGATTTAGCAGCTGGCAAAATGGAAGGACCATTGACTCTGAATTCACAGGAGCTGGGTTCAGCTCCTGCCTGTGACATCCACTATCGGTGTGACCCTGGGCAAATCGTAACCTTCCTGTGCCTCAGTTTCCTCATCAATAAGGAAGAGATTGAACCAGGTGGCTTCTGAAGCCCCTTTCAACTCTAGAACTATGAACCTGGGATGAATGGCCATTTTAATGAAGAGAAGGTAAAGGTGAAAGCATCAGAATTGACTACACTTGGTAGCTGATTGGAGCTGGGGGATGGAGTGAAAGAAGAGGCAAGGGCAACCAGGAGGTGGCAAATGGGATGATTGGGAGGATGAGGGTACCCTTGACATAAACAGGGAAGTTAGATGGAAGGGCGAGGCAAAGAGAGGATTGGATGTGGAAGTCAGGAAGGCCCGAGTTCAAATCTACCTCAGGCGCTTACAATATGTATAACCCTGGACAAGCCACTTAACCCATCTGCCTCAGTTGGGTCACCTGTAAAATGGGGATAATAATAGCACTTACCTCTCAGGGCTGGGAGGATAAAACGAGTACTTTGCAAACCTTAAAGTGCTATATACATGATAGCAATTATGATTATGATTACGACTATGATTAGATTTTGGGGGAAGATGAATTAATGTGTGGAATGGTGTGGGGGAGAAATTCTGTACTATTCACTCAGATGATTACTTGACATACTGTTTTATGGGGCTGGTTCTACATCTGGGAGACATGGTGTTAGCGATGTGGCTGAGGGTGAGCATCAGTGACAGGTGAGAGAAGCCCCTCCTTGCCTCAAAATGAGCCCCGATGTTCAGATGATGAGCACGCTGAGCCTTTCCCACAGCATTCACAACGTGCATCACTTGCCCAGCTGGCTGCAGCCAGAAACACTTGGCAGACCTGCCAAGAGCTTCCTTGGTGGCATATTTTCAGACCATCTATCACAGGGCACCCCTCATGCCTGGAAATCTGCTCTGTGCACCAGGAAAATCCTGAGGTGGCGGACTCGACGTCCTGAAATGTCAAGCAAATTAAGTTGTTTTTCCTGGTCCTCCAAAAAGGTAGGATGTAATACAACAGCACACCAGAGGTTATACATCATCCAAGGTGGATGGGGTGGGGTAGGGAAGGACACAAGGGCACATGGGACATACTCAATTACTGAATGAAGGCCAGTGATAAAGGCTGTTTGGATTCTCCAGAGAGAAAGGGAATTGAAGGCCTTTATGGAAGGTGATGGATGCTTGAAGGCCCATATTCCCAACTTTCTAAGGTCTTAAGCAACTGTCTTAGACCTCTTCTTACATATTTCACATAGAATCACAGAATTGTATAATCTAAATGGAACTCAGTAACCAAGTAGTACAACCTATACTTGAAAATGAATCCCTTCTATGGCACCCACAATAACTGGTCATCAGCTTCTCTCCTGGAGAACCTTGAGTGAGGTAGCACTGTGCATAGAACCCCGGACCTGGAATCAGGAAGACCTGAGTTAAAATTTGGCCTTAGATGATTACTAACTGTGTGAGTTTGGACAAGTCATTTAGCCATTGTCTGCCTCATTTTCCTCATCTATAAAATATAAAATGGGGATAATAACCGTCACCTCCCGGGGTTGTTGTAAGGAGAAAATAAAACAATATTTCTAAAGTCCTTTGCAAACCTTAAAGCATTTTAGAAATGCCTGCTCTGATAATGAAGATAAAGATGTTTCCAGAAAGACTATTCTCTTACAGACAACTATAATGGTTAAGAATGGTTAAGAAGTTTTTATTTCTTTCTTTTTTTTTCTTTTTGGTGAGGCAATGGGGGTTAAGTGACTTGCCCAGTGTCACAGAGCTAGTAAGTGTTAAGTGCCTGAGGCCGCATTTGAACTCGGGTCCTCCTGACTCCAGGGCCAGAGCTCTCTCCACAGTGCCACCTAGCTGCCCCAAGAAGTTTTTCTTTAAACCAAGTCTTAATTTGTATCTTTGTAACTTCCATTCACTGCTCCTGGTTCCTCCCTCTGGGTCCAAGAAGAATAAATTTAATCTCTTCCTTATGACAGGCCTTCAGATAACTCAAGACTGCCACCGGTATGCTCCCCTCATGCCCAGTCTTGCCTTCTTCAAGGTGAACACCCTCATTTCTTTCAACTGTTCCTCAGATGGCACAAACTCAAGGCCCTCCGCTGTCTTGGTTGTTCTGCTCTCCATCTTAGTGATGTCTTTCCCAAACACTAGTGCCTAGCCCTGAACACAACAGACCAGATGTGGGCTGATGAGGGCAGAGTGCAGTGAACGCATCATCTCCCTAGGCTTGAAAGCTCCACCTTGATAGGTGCAGTCTAAGATTGCATTAGATTTTTCTGTCATGCTCTGTCCTTACGTCATCCTATCCTGTATAATATGTAGTGGAGAGACAACGAGACTCAAAGCCCGGGAGATCTGGGTTCAAATCTAGCTCCTGATTCATACTGGCTGTGTAACATTAGGCAAGTCACTTCATCTCTCAGGGCTCTAGGGAGCTAAGACTGTAAATTGTAGAGAAGGTGTCTACCTGTGTTGGTAGAGAGAGTTTCCTCATGCTGGAAGTTCTGGATACCAATGAGGTCACAGGTTCAGTTTCTCTCCTTATCCTATCATACTACCGAGTTCCCAGATACTTCTAAGATGAATTGCTAACCACGCCTTCTGCATCTTGAGTTTAAGAAGATGATCTTTTGAACCCAAGTGGAGGACTTTTCATTCATCTCACAAGGTTCGGCCTAAATGTTCTAACCCATAAGATCCTGACCTTGAATGTTCTTTCTTCTTCTGTCTTGTCTGAGTCTCAGAGTTCCTTATCTGTAAACACCAGGGTGGGAAAAATAATGAGAAATTTATTAGCCTGTGGCCAACCTGGTGATACCTCTGAATTTACCGAGGTTTTGCCCCTAGACAAGAGACATATAGTTCTTCCTCAGCCCATGCTCAAAGCCCTTCCGCCTTGGTAAGACTGGCCAGAACTTCTGCCTTGGAGAATTCAACGGTCACTTCTTCTTCCCAATGGGCAAGAGGAATTAGAGAAGGCCTTTAGTGAAGGCCAATGGTACCCTGAGACTTAATTTGCATAATACTTTGCCCTTTCCCCCTTCCTTCCTATCTGTTTGTAGATTCTTTTGGAGATGCACCCTGACAACTGTCTCTGCAATCACTGCAGTCCTTGACTCCTTGGCGGTCATAGCTTTGGAAGACTCTGAAATGAAAGTTCTCACCACAAAAGTCCTTGGAATTGGTAGATGACTCAGGGGAACAAATAAGTAGAGTTTTATCAATGGAAATGACATTAAGAAAATGCATTCCCATATGCTTTGGTGCTGTATTCTAGGAACCATGGGACCATTCCATCTGAACGGGGCTAAAACCTTCCGTATATATTGTCTCCCCAATTAGAATGTGAGTTCCTTGAGAACAGAAGCTGTCTTATTTTTCTATTTGTATTCCTAGGACTTAGCACAGTGCTTTGCATATAGTAAGAACTTAATAAAGTTTCTTTCCTTCCTTCCTTCCCTCCTTCCTTCCCTCTTTCCTTTCCTTTTTTCTTTCCTTCTTCCCTTCCTCTTCTCCCTCCCATCCTTTCCTCCCTCCTCCCTTCCTTCCTCTCTTCCTCCCTTCCTCCCTCCCTCTATTCCTTCCTTCTTCTCTATCTCTTTCTTTCTTCATTCCTTTCTTCCCTCCTTCCCAACCTCCTTTCCTTCCTTCTGTCCTTCCTCCATTCCTTTTCTCCCTCCCATCCTTCATTCCTCCCTCCTCCCTTCTTTTCTTCTCTCCCTCCATTCCTTTACCTCTCTCTCTCTTCTTTCCTTCCTCCCTCCCTTTCTCTTTCTTTCCCCTTTCTTCCCTCTCAAATTCCAGACTTTGATCTGTTCTGCAGTTGGAATCCCATTTCTTTACCACTTAAAAATGGCTCCTCAGGAGAGGGAGGGAGCAAATGTAAGGATCAATTTTTTTTTCTATAATCTCCAGAGAATGTACAGACTGCTGGCTCTTTCAGTGTTTATTACTTCAAGATAGCAACAGGGAAGGAGTGATTTGTTTAGCCCTTGCTCTTACCACTTGAGAATTACTGTGAAATTGTATTCTGGCAGTTTCCCTCCCCATAAATGGTATCTCTGCATGAAAACTGGATATTTGATTATTTAAAGCCTTCTCCACTTTTACTTTATGATGCTAATATTTAATATTGCACCACCACAAGAGACATATTTGGGGAGCTTTAAAATATACACCTCTCCCTCCCCACTAAATTTTGACTATTTGTTTCAGCATTTGAACTTAAAAGAATTTATATCCTTCTTAATGAATTGTTATTTCTTTCCCCTGACCATAATTGACATTTCTTTCAGACATTTTTGTGACTATATAAATCATTGTTCCCAGCAATTGATCTTAATTATTCAATAAAAAGGTAAATTTAAATCAAAATCCCATAATGCCTTCTTCCTATCGAAAGGGTAAAGTGCTAGTCAGCTGTTTGTGAATTATAGGATTTTTATTTAGGGGGGAAAGGAGGATCTTTTGTGTAAAGGGAAATTCTGCTTTAGAAGTCTCATGGGATCACAGACTTAAGATGTGAAGTGACCTCAGAAAGCCTCATTTTACAAATTAGGAGATACAGAACACAATGAAATTAAGCAAGGTATACAGTTTTATCCTCAACCCACATAGGTGCAGACATGAACAATATTTGAATTACATTCTGAGATTTCCCAGAGACAACTCTGGGCAGGGGAATTACTTAATTGGTTTGAGAACTCTTAACACTGATATAGATTGCAACTTAACTATATCTTACAGTCCTGAATTATGTCATGTATTTAGAACTGGGGGGGCCCCCTGGGAGTTACCTAGTCCAACCCCATTTTACAGATGAGAAAATTTGTTGTTGTTCATCCTTCATTCTTTTTTTTTTTTTTTTTGGCTAAGCAATGGGGTTAAGTGACTTGCCCACGGTCACACAGCTAGTAAGTGTTTTGTGTCTAAGGCCACATTTGAACTCAGGTCCTCCTGAATCCAGGGCCAGTGCTCTATCCACTGCACCACCTAGCTGCCCCTCATCCTTCATTCTTAAAGAGGACCAATGACATCAGGAAGTTGATGTCTTGACTTGCTAATGAATTGGATTTAAGTGAAGCAGAGCTGTGCAAAGTCATCAGTCTCACTCTTTCCTCCAGAATCATCAGAGTCCAGATCAAGACAAAAGTCAAGATGACTGGCAATGGCCCAGAAATGAGCAAACTAAATATAAGGGAAATTGAGTGACTTGCCCAAGGTCACATAGGTAGTAAGAAACAGAGTCAGAATTAGAACCCAGGTCCCCTGCTGTTTCTAACCTGGATCTTTCCTACCTTTCCAGTTTTCTTCACCATATTCCCCTCTACGTACTCTTGCCTCCTTGCATACCACTGCACCTCCCAATGCTATGCATTTTCAATGGCTGTCTGCCATTCGTGGAACTCCTGCCTTCTCTTCCTCCTCATCTTTTCCTCCTGGTTTCCTCAAGTCTCAGCTAAAGTCCTATCTTCTGTTAAGAAGCCTTCCCAAATGCTAGTGACTTCTTTCCATGATCATTTCCAATTTATCTTGTATATACTGGATTGGTACATAGTTGTTTGTGCATTGTCTAGGTGGCAAAGAGGAAAGAGAATGGGGCTTGGAATCAGGAACTTTTCTTTCTGAGTTCAAATCTGACCTGAGATACTCATTAGCCGGTTGACTCTGGGCAAATCACTTCAAGCTGTTTGCTTCAGTTCTTCATCTATAAAATAAACTAGAGAAGGAAATGGTCAACTATTCCAGTATCTTTGCCAAGAAAACCCCAAATGGGGGCACAAAGAGTCAGACACAACTGAAAAATGACTTAACTAAACTGTCTCCCCCATTAGATTATAAGCCCCATGAGGGCAGGGAATGTTTTTTTTTTCCTTTCTTTGTATCACTAGTGCTTAGCACAGTGTCTGGCACATAGTAGATGCTTAAGAGATGTTTGTTAAGTTGACTTGATTCCCTAACTCTGAATTCAACACACTTTCTAGGGTACTATTGTTGTTGTTTAGTTGTTTTAGTTATATCTGACTCTTCGTGACCCCAATTGAGGTTTTCTTGACAAAGATACTGGAGAGGTTTGCCATTTTCTTCTCCAGCTCATTTTATAGATGAGGAAACTGAGGCAAACAGGATGAAATGACTTGCCCAGGGTCACACAGCTAGTAAGTGTCTGAGGCTGGATTTGAACTCAGGTCTTACTGACTCCAGGCCTGACACTCTATCCATTGTGCCATCTAGCTGCCCTTCCAGTGTACCACACTGGGCCAAAGAGAGGGATTTGGGCAATGACCACAATACTGAAACTCACCTATGCAAGCCCAGTGCTTAGTATGCTCTCCCCTGGGTTATACTTGTATTTACTTTGTACAGATTTCATATCTATTCATCTGTGTGTATGTTGTTTCCACCCAGTAGAATGTAAGCTCCCTGAGGGCAGGAAATCTTTTATTTTTGTCCCTGAGTAGTTGCTTAACAGCAGGGCAGCAAGGTGGTGCAGGGAATAGAGTGCCAGGCCTAGAGTCAGGAAGACTCATTTTTCTGAGTTCACATCTGGCCTCAGACACTTACTAGCTGTGTAACCCTGGGTAAGTCACTTAACCCTGTTGGCCTCAGTTTCCTCATCTGTAAAATGAGTTGGAGAAGGAAATGACAAATCATTCCAGTATCTTTGCCAAGAAAACCCCAAATGAGGTCACGAACAGTTGGACACAATTGAGAAAAAAAAAGACTGGACAACAACAATAAAAACAATGACAGCAACAGCAGTAGATGCTTAACCAATGCTTGTTGAAACAGATTATCCAGGGTCACAAAAGTAATTAGTAATTAGTTTTGGAAGTATGATTCAAAGCCAGGTTCCCTGACCTTAAATCCAGTATACTTTCTACTACCCTGTTGTATTATATTCTAGTGAGATGAGATTAAAGTTTCTTCCAAACTATTGGCCCCATACCTTAAAGTGTACATTTGTAGTTTAGTTCAATTAATTGTATGATTTTAAAAAAAATCACCTAGTCTCTCTGGGCTTCATTGTCATCATCCATAAAATTATGGAACTGAACTAGACTTGGAGCCTATGGATAATCTGCCCTATCCATGGACAGAAGGGTGTTGGCTTCAATCTCTCCTGATTGCCCTCTTTGAGGGCAGAGATTGTTTTATTTTTGTCCATTTTGTCATTGTGTCCCTAATGCCTAGCATAGAGCCAGGTGCATAGAAGGTGTATTAATAAATGCTTGCTGATTGATTGTTAGTAGAGCTAATAGTTTTAGTTCTAAATGGATTTTTATTTTATAGCGTACACTTGGCTATGCAAATCTACATCTCCAGCCCTAATACAGTGCTGTGCACTCAGCAGGCATGTAATAAATTCAGAGTGAATGAATTCTTGTTGTCAATATATTTTTTTCAGATAACAAATGAAACAGGAGAGTTGGCTTCTTTTCATCTTATCTCCTCTCAGACAATACTTATATTCTTCCAGCTTCAAGCTTAGCATTCTTCCCACTGCCCCACACTTTAAAAATCCTGAATAATTTTCCCCCAATTTTTCTCTTTCCTCATATGATTTTTTCTTGGCCATTTTACCTTGTTTGGGTGGTAGAGATGCCATTATCCCTGGACACAAAAGTCTTTGTCATCATTTTCACCTTTCAAAGGATGACAAGAATAGAAACTATTGAACCTTACTGTAGCAATTAAAACCACTAACTCTGCTCTACCTCATGGCATACATATTAGGATGCCATGAAAATGAACTCCACAATTTTTACTTGTGTTGGGATCTTGACTTATAGTTACAACTTGCTCCCTATTTGATATCTACCTCTGTTTATCTTCCCTAATTCTTCTCCTACTTCTTTTCTTTCTTTTTCTTTTTTTCTTTCTTCTTTTTAGTGAGGCAATTAGGATTAAATGACTTGCCCAGGGTCACACAGCTAGTAAGTGTCTTGTGTCTGAGATGGATTTGAACTCACATCCTCCTGACTTCAAGGCCAGAGCTCTATCCACTGTACCACCTAGCTGCCCCTCCTACTCCTTTTCTTAAGGACATTTGAGGTTGCTATTTGGCTTTCTGTTCAGTGAAAGGAAGGTCTCAAATTGGCCATGTCTTACCTTGACTAAAAGTAAGTATTAAGTGAAACTGAAATGGGTAGGGTGGGGAATAGAGCTAGGGGGAAAATGGGTGATGAGATCCAAATAATGAGGTTGTTTCAACTAAGGTTGCCTTTTATAAGTGGCAAATTAATGAAGTAAAACCAGTACTTGATTAGGAATCAGGAAAACAAAATTCAGGTCCTGGAGCTGTCATTTACTCTTGTTTTCATTGGAGTACAGGGTAGGAAGGGAACTTAGAGATCGTTTAATTCAACTGCCTCATTTTACAGATGAGGACATCAAAGGCCACAGCTCTGAAATCTCTCTCTCCAGGATATGGATGTAGTCATAGCAGCATTGAGATTTGAACCCAGAGCCCTGACCATATAATCAGAGACCTACAGTTAGATGAGAATTCAGTGGACATCTAGTCTTAGGGGTTGAAGATGCTAAGGTCCCCCACTGCATCCTGAACCACTGCTAGTCATCCTGACTTTCGTCTGGCCACTGGATTTCAATGACTCAGGAAGAGAGAGGCTGACAACATTGTGCAACTCTGCCTCACCTAAATCCAATTCATGCTCGAGTCAAGACATCACCCAGTAATGCCATTTGTCCTCTTCAAAAATGAAGGACAAACAATAGTCTGAGGTTATAAATACTAGTGGTAGGATTTAAAGCCAGGTCCTCTGACTTCAAATTCAAACTCAGCATGCCAAATCCAGTTCTCTTTGCACCAAACCATGCTGTAACTTTGGGTGAGTCTTTGTCTTATCTGTGTAGGAACCAGACACACCTCTTCCTCTTCTCCACACCATGGCTTCATTTTCTGATCATCTTCTTATCACAGAAAGCTAAAACCCCATGCTGGTCTGTCCCCACTAGCTCTGATAGATCAGGCATTTTCCTTATCTGTCTGGGAACCAGACTACTTCACCACTTCCTACCATCTGCTGCCATGATCCTATATCGGTTATCCTTTCCCCTTTTTCTCTCTTCCTCCCTATTCATTCTGCTTTTTTTATTTTTTATATTCCTCCATTACAATGTAAGCTCCTTGAGGACAATGACTGTCTTGTTTGCTTTTATATGTATTCCCAGGGCTTAGCATGGTGCCTGGAACATAGTAAATGCTTAATAAATGTTCTATCTCTTTAATCACTCTGACCTTCAATTTACTCATCTGAAGAAGTGACGATAAGATCTGACCTACATATTTCATAGGATTATTCTGAAATTCAAGTGAAATAATGCATGTATGTTGCCAATTGCAAAATGCTTTAGAAATGATTATACGATATGAAGAAAGATGGTTCAGTACCAGGGCCAGTGCCTTTCGCGGCTTCATTCCATAACTGCTTTACTTGCTGAAGGAGGGCTTTCTGGTTTGTTTTTCTTTTCCTTTTCCCATTCCACACTCTGCCCGCCCCCTTCATTTTCTCATCACAGCTGAGGTACTTTTTGGCAATAGTTTGCTAAAGACTAACAGAGGCTGATTTCCATAGTCTGATGAGTTAGAAGGTGAAACACATTATTTGCTAATGCCAAGGTGAGGTCTGATCTATGGCAGTCAGTATGCACAATCCAGGCAGGACAATGAGTGACAAGCACGTTTCACACCAGCAGAACTTGTTATACTCAGGGTAAACCTCCGTTATTTGTAACTGACATTCCTTTGCTAAAAATCATGAAATAGAGCCCAATGGAATTATGTAATCCCAAGCTGCAGGAGAATAGAAAGTGTATGTTTTTTGCACATTATTTTGTCCAAGGCTTGCCATGCCAAGGACCACTTAATGACTGTTACTGCTAACAATGACAATGTGATGCTAATCAGTTTGTAATGAAATGGCAGAAAACATTGAGCATGGATAGAGGAACTGATGAGATCAAGATAAATAAAGGAGAGCACCCCTCCCTTTGCCCGTTGCCCTGTCCCTGCACAACACTCACTTTTACCTTCTAAGGTCATGCTGTTTCATATATGTTCCTCCCTTCCTTATTGATTCCCAAAGGCCTAACCACTAAGAACAATATAGAGTGAATCTGGAAGTTTTCCTGTTGTCCTTTTCAGAGTGGGAATGATTCAGAAGTTCCCCACCTTGCTCCTCTGGCTGAAAGTGATTCTGACAGCAGATGCCATCTCAGGAATGCCTTTTAAAGGACCAGGAGCAATTGCCTCAGGATAATAACCATTGTTAGGCCACTCTCCTATCCGGGGAAATTAAATCAACCTGATTCTGTCCATCATGGACACTGGCGGTTTGAGCTGTTGATGAGTGCGGTGTAAAACTTAATGTCCTTTGTTATAGTCAAATCATAAAGCAATCAGTGGGGCCCTCCACAGCTCAAAAATCTAGAACAGCAAATTTGAACATGAGAACTGGTAACTTGAGGCACACTGGCAATTGGCAAAAAATAGGTCTATTTTTGTGACCTGGAAACTAGCTAATATTGAAAAGAAAACTGTCACTTGAGCTTATCAAAATATGGAATAAAAGATTTGCTGGTAAAAAAAAACAATGAAGCCATTTATAATCATCTCCTTTCCCTTGCTTGCTTTCAGGCAAATGATTTTGTATTCTGCCTCTATCAATGTAGTAATAATAGCTCACATTTACATAGCACTGAAGGGTTTACAAAGCATTTTCTTCACCACAGCCCTGTGAGGGTGGTGGTACAAATATCTTTACCCATATTTTATGGCTTGGGGGTGTGACTACCTGTGCAATGTTGGGTGAGTCACTGGATTTCTCTGGTTCTCACATTCCTCAGATAAAAAAGAAGGGGAAACTAGTGGAATTGATGATCTGGAAGAATTCTTCCAGTTGACATGGATAGGAAAATAAAAGCACTCTGGAAAATTTGGATAGTAGGGGTTGCTTTTCCTAAAGATTTGATCACAGCTACAAAATGTTCAGGAAGGGTCCTTTGTAAAGCTTGAGATATGTTTTTGGGGAGAAAACTACACAAAACTGCAGCTATTTATTAGACAGTGTGAGTCACCTAGATGAAAATGGGGGAATTTAAGTACTTACCAGCATGGGTTCACTAAGAATAGATCACTAAACAATTTTTTAAGTGGTAAAAATATTGACAAGAACACAGATACAGATAAGGCCATTAACAATGAGGCATGAGTGTTGGGCAGGGACAAGTGCTTAAGTCAGACACAGCTATGAGATGATCTCATAAGGCCTTGGGCAATATACAGATAAGGTTAAATAATAAAACTGACAGTTATATACTGTTTTACAGTTTGCATAGTGCTTTTACATCCTCTTATTTCAATCAATCAATAAACATTTTTAACTAGTATGTCTTGGGAACTGTGCTAAGCACTGGGGTTACCAACGAAGGCAAAATGATAGTCTCTGCTCTCAAGGAGCTCATGGTCTAAAGGGGGAGACAACATGCAAACATCTATGTATGAATGAAATAAGTTATAGATAATCAACACACAAAATGCACCAGTACTGAGTCTTACAATAACTCTATGACATAGTTATTACAGGTACTTTTATTGTTATTTTAGAGAATAAGAGAGCAAAACTCAGAGAGGTTAATTGACTTGCCCATGGTTACACAGCTAGGGGATCAAACATGGGTGTTAGTAGTATAGTTTCATTTTTTAAAAAAATGTTGATTATAGATTTAGAACTGGAAGGGATGCTAGGTGCAAAAATTTCATCTTACTGATGAAGAAACTGAGTCCCAGAGAAGATGAAGGACTTTGCCAAGGTAACACAGGTAGTAATTGGTACAGCTAGGAATGAACTCAAGTTTTCTGTCTCTAAATGTAGTGATTTCCCCTTTGCCTTATGATCCTTCACAGGATCATAGACTTATTAATAAAAGCACTTTGGTGGTCCTCTGTTGTCACAGGTGAGATTTGAACCCAAGTCTTCCTAACTGCACGTTCTTCACACTATTCACTATTTTGTTATTTTTGTTCAGTTTTTTCAGTTGTGCTTCATTCTTTGTGACCCCATTTGGGGTTTTTTTGACAAGGAGGCTGGAGTGGTTTGCCATTTCCTTCTCCAGTTCATTTTCCAGAAGAAGAGATTGAGGCAAACAGGGTTAAGTGACTTGCCCAGGGTCACCCAGTTAGTACATGTCTGAGACCAGATCTTAACTTAGGAAGATGAATCTTCCTGACTCCAGGCCCAGCACTCAATACTCTGCACCACTATCTATTACATCAAGCACAAAAAAAGGCATCATTGGTACCATGGAGAACTCCCTGGTATTTCCTACTATATTTGCTGATTTCACACTAGTGAAAGGAAGAAAAGAGGTGAAAGTTCACACAGTTAGGTCCTGATGCTCTGGCTAACACCTTTTCTCCTTTAATTTGGAAGTGTTAGAAGGCAGTGCTGGGGTGTCAGAACTGAACACAGACTTCTTAGTGAAACGTAACATTTAACACTGAGAAATGTTGATGTTGCTGCTTTGCAATTTGAGTTATCTGCAATAATAATAGCTGGCATTTATATTGTAAATTTAGAGGTTGCAAAGTGTTTTTAAACACCCATTAGCTCATGCCACCATTGATGCAGTCCAAGAATGCATTAGTGTTTTTGGTTTCTGTATCTCAGATTTGACACACTTTGAGCTTGTAATTCACTAAAACTCTCAGATGTTTTTTTTTTCTCCCATTGAAAGTATCATCTAGACATTCCTCCCCTATCCAAGTACCTGTTTGATTGCTTTGTTCAACCAAAGGGTAGGTCTTTATACTTTCCCTGATTTTATTTCACGTTATTAGATTTGGCCTATCATTCTAGCCTGTCAAACTCTCTTAGGACACAGACAATTATGCTAGCTTTCCTTCCCAGGTTAATGTCCTCTACAAATTGGATGAGCACTTCACCTCTGCCTTCATCTAAACATTGGCAAAAAAAAGTGTTATGTGACACAGAGCAAAGGACAGAGCTCTGTGGCACACCATTAAGAGTCAACCTGAAATTGGTTCAAGTTGACTGCTCTGATAAAAAAGGGTTTGATAATCAAATTCCTGGTGAAAAGAAGATTGCAGGTTGAACGTTAAATCCATTTAAAAGAAAAAGGTATTTTCAAGTACTTTCATGGCATAGGCTGTATGCAGTCAATCAATATGCTACAAAGAAATCTTACCTATTCATTAAAGCAGGTAATGAGGACCTCCTACTTGGTACCTCTGATAAGGAGTCTTTCCTGATCCTTGCCTTTGCTTGTAACACCTTCTTACCAAATTGACTTGTATTTATTTGTATGCATTTTAGGATCCTCTCAAAACAAATATAGAACTGGTAGAGAGCACAAACACCATTGAGTCCCCTTCATTTTATAACTGAGGAAACTGAGGTCCCACAAGATCACATGTCTGGAGCTGGAAGGGACCTCAGAAGCTATCTTATCTTACCCTCTATTTTAAGAGATTGGAAAACCAAGGGCCGGAAGGTTAAGTGCCTTGGCAGATGTGGGATTTGAACCCAGGTCATCTGCCTTCAGAGCCGGTTCCATTCTGACCATCCTTACATGTGTACATGTGGTTTCCACAGTAAAATGGAAGCTTCTCAAAGTTTGAGACTTTTTCCTTTTTTTTTCTCTCTGAATCACTAGCACAATGTTTGGCACACAGTAGGTGTTTAATAAATGAAGAAGCGTTTACTAAGTGCCTACTATATGAGAGTGCTTTGTTAGGTATTAGTAAAATGGAGGCAAAAGTGAAAGTTTTTGTCCTGAAGGAGTTTACATTCTGGCCAGGGAGATGATATGCACACATAACTTTATATGTATATATTTATGAACATGTGTATGCAAATATACACACATATATGCATATATATACATGTATGTGTATGTATGTATCTACATATGCAGACATCAGGGAGTCAGGTCTGGTAGCTTTATACCACCAAGCTATCCTTCAAGGATGTCTGCTTTTTTATCCAAGGAAGTCTTGTCCGCTATCTCTAATTTTGCAGGTGGGCTGAAACAATGAACATTTCTTAGTCACAGGAGGGAAGGAGAAGATTGTTGCTAGCCCCTCATTTCCAATTTCCAATGAATCATGTTGTCCTCCATGCCTCAGTTATGTAACCAATCATATTGATTTTGCTATTCATGATGTCAAGCTTTTGTAACTAATCATAACTTGTTCCCCACCTACAAAATCCCATTCTCTATTTTGTACTCTCCACACTATAGAGGAGAGCAATCCCCTTCCTTCAGGGTCTTAGCTTTGCTGGGGAAGCTGAGATCTTATTTACTGATGAATTTTCAGTTTGCTAATAAATTAATCATGCTCAAAACTTTGCATCTCAGTCTACCTTAATTTTTACATACTTTAAACTGTTAAAGTAGGGATTAGTTTAAGGCAGGGAGATGGATTAGGAGGCTATCAGAATAACTCAGGTAAGAAGTGATCAGAGCCTAAAATAAGGTAATGGTTCTGTGAGTGAAGAGAAGGGGAGAGAGAGGGAGAAGGGGATATTGTTGGTATAGAAATGACAATTTCACAACTGATTATATACGTGGGTGAGTGAGAGGGAGGTTGCAAATCAATATGTCTGGAAAGTGAGGAAGTTCAGCAGATGAGTAGGTTTTGGGGAAAATATGTTGAGTCCTGCTTTGAACATGTTGAATTTGAGATTTCTATGGGACAAACAGTTTGAAATGTCTAATAGGTAGTTCATGATATGGTTTTGGAGCTCGAGACAGACCAGGGCTCAGAATATAGATGAGGGAGACTTTTACATAGAGATTTTAACTGAACCCATGGGAACTGATGCAGTCACCAAAAGAGAAAATCTAGAGAGAAAAGAGAAAGGGCTATGGGACAGAGCTTTAGGATATATACATAGTACTGTCACACGTATGAAGGAGACTAAGAGTGGTCAGACAGGTAAAAAGGAACAAAGAGAGAGTAGTGACATGAAAACCAAGAGAGTATCCTGGAGGAGGGGGGTGGTTAACAACGGGAGATGCTGTAGGCAGGTCAAGAAAGGTGAGGACTGAGAAGAGGCCATTTCTTTGGAAAATTAAGAGATCATGGTTAACTTTGGAGAGAGTAATTGCAGTTGAATGATGAGGTCAGAAGTCAGATTTCAAAAGCTTAAGAGAGGAGAAAATTTGGAGATATTGAGTATAGTTGGTTTCTATAAAGACTTTGAGAGAGGGGAGGAAAAGATGTGAAATCACAGTTATCAGTGATGGTGCAATCTAGGGAGGGTTGTTTTTAAGAATGGGAAAGATTTGAGCATGTTTGTAGGCAGCAGAAAAGAGGCAATATATAGGGAAATATTGTATATTAGAGAGAGACAGGGGAATATTAAGTGCAATCTGCTGGAAAAGATTGGATATAAAGAGATAAAGGTACTGCCAGAAAGGAGGGCCATGGCAAGGGCCATTATCAGATACTGGAATAAAGGAGAACAAGATGGAGGATGTTGTCTTGGGGCTGTGAAGTGAGGAAGGGGAGAGAGAGAGAGTTTAGTAAACGTTTGGTGATTGATTGATAACACTGTGTCAGTAAGTAAGGTTAATGTATGAACTCAAGAGTAATAACACTTCATTCCTTTCAAAATTCAATATTCTAGAATTTAGTTTGTGATTTCCTTGGTTTCCAAAGTGTGAGAAGTTCTCAAGTGTCTTTGAATCTCTTAGAAATTCCTGAAAAGATATGTTTGGAAATATTTTTTTTCAAAGGTGTATACTTTGAGGCAATCGGATTTCACATTTTGCACCAAGGGCAGTGTACTGACTTAGTAATCAGACAATTTGATCCTGGTTCTGAAGCTTAGTCCCTCCCTGTATGGCCTTGAGCAAGTTAATCCACAGATCTGGGACTCAGTTGGATCATCTGAAAGATAATGGTCTTAGACCAAAATATCTCTATGGTTCTTTTTCAGCTCTATGTAGATGATTCTCAGGTGAGACTTACTATTATCAACAGGAAAATTCAAATAAACACATTCTGGGTAGGTGGGCAGACTCAGACAGAGCTTCAACTATTCCCCACTTTCACCTACTCCAAACCAAAGACTGGGTTGATTGAAAGATAAATAAATAAAGAAAAAAATCCAAGAATTCAAATTCATTTGAATTCAAACCTACCCAAACAGAATCACAGAATATTAAATCTGCAAGAAAGCTCAAAGATCATCTACATACCTCATAGTATCATTAGGAGGATGTGCGATGCTGGGGATTTCTGTCTTTCTTTTTTATGTATTTGTATCCCCAGCACTCAGCACAGTGCCTGGCACATAGTATATTTCAGTAAATGGAGAAGGATAAATTCAGAATCTTGATAAGTATTAGTGGGAATATAGCACAGTGTACAGAATGATAACATTGCATCTTAGGTCTGGAAGATGGGTTCACATCTTGTCTCTGATCTTGTCTAGCTGTGTGGCTCTGGTCAAATGAGTTAATGTTTCCAGGCTCTACTTTCTTCACTTGTAAAGAACGTTATAAGGATCAAATAATACAGTGTTTGCAAAGTGCCATATAAACTTTAAATTGATATGTAAATGTGAGTTAATATTAATTGAAAAAATCCCAAAGAATCCCCATTTCCTTTTTGTTCTCATAATTTCTCCCTTTAAATGCACACATTAAATCTTGCATTCCATGGTCTTCTGTTTCCTGGCTCTAAAGGAGGAAACTCATCTTTCTGGAAATTCACAAAGCCAGAGAGCATCACTGGCCTTGTTCAGTGTGCTCTGGCTTGATAAGGAGCTGACTGGATCCAGTTCAAACTTTAATCCAATTCCTTATGTTATCTGAGAATGTTCTAATCTCAAAGCTGAGTTTCTATCCACCAAATTCAATTCTCCAAAAATAGTTATCACTTCTATCCCCAAGTAAATAAAAACAAGACCTAATCAAAGAATCATAGCATCAAAGATTTATTTTTAGTTGGATGGTCTGTTCCATTTTTTCATCAAGTAGATTAGACAAGACTCTTCTGCAGTTATCACTTGCTGTTCTGTGTCCTGGCAAATGTGACCATATGACTCTTG
>NW_020951112.1:4710834-4793019 GCF_900497805.2 Vombatus ursinus | reverse complement strand
ATGAAATTGAACAAGTTCAGAATTACATTCCATGGCCAGTGTGGGAAGGGAATGGAAGGGTGTATAGTGATAGGAGGCTGGCTCGGATCTTGTGACCTTAGGCAAGTCACTTAACCTCCGGAAGACTCAGTTTCCAACTCTCTCTCTCTCTCTCTCTCTCTCTCTCTCTCTCTCTCTCTCTCTCTCTCACTGGACCTTTTCAGCTCCAACTCTATCATCTTACGACCTCAATGGATCCTCATGACAAATCTCTGAGGCAGACACAACATGAATTATTATCGTTAGCTTCCTTCAAAGCACAGCTCTTGCGATATCTTCTACGCCAGGCCTTGACTGATCCTCCCAGATAACACTCTCTCCCTCTTAGTTTTAAATTGTATTGACTTCTCAGAGCTTACCTAACGATAATGATAACTAGCATTCATATTGCCCTTTAAGGTCTGCAAAATCCTTTACAAATATTATCTTATTTTGTCCTCATGACAACTTTGGATAGTAGGTGCAGTTATTATTCCCATTTCACAGATGAGGAAACTGAGCTAGACAGAAATTATATGACTTGCCCAGGGTTGCACAGCTGGTAAGTGTCTAAGGCTAGATTTGAACTCAGGTCTTCCTGACTCTAGGTCCAGCAGTCTGTCCCTTCAGCAGAATGTAAATTCCTTGAGGGTGGTTTGTGTTTGTCTATACATCCCAAGTGCCTAGTACATAGTAGGCACTTAATAAAAGTTTATGAATTAACTGAATATAGAAATGATATTTATATTTGTTATCACAGATCTTCAAAGAGAGATACAGACTTGAAAAAAACTTGGAAAAGGCATTTCTTATCTCATGGAACCTGCTGTTGGTTCTTCTCAAAGATGCTCATTCTATTTTTACCCGCACTTCATTCCTAATTTAATGTAATTTCTTGTCTACCATGAGCAATGCACTTCAGAGTGGCTGATAAAGGAACAGGCCTCAGTCCAGAAGCTTCAAACCTCCTTTTTGACTGGGCTCTGTGACCTTGGGCAAGTCATTTATTTTCTAAACAACTCTAGAACTATAAGTTGCAGAAGGGGTGCCAACTTGCTTCGGAAGCTGGAGTTTCCTCATCTGGGAGTTTCCAATACCAATGAATCCCAAGTTGGATTCCCATTCCCATCCCTTCTCTCCTCTAGATATTTACATTTATTTCTTCACATGGTACACAATGGTCAACTTGCCTGCTGTTTATCCTTAACTTCTTCCCAATTTTCTAATTTCCAAATTATTCTAGTCTTTCTTTTATGGCTATAACTGATGTGTGATGAGCCACTAATGATCTGTACTTCTTTGCTGTAATGGAGGTGGCTGGCCCAGATGTGTCATGGATTCACTGACTATTAGACCTGGAAAGGACTTTAGTGAGCACCAAGTTTAATTGTCTCGTTTAAGAAGGAGGAAACTGAGAACCACGTGGTTAAGTGACTTGTCTGGAGTCACACAGCTGGTTAGTGGCAAGCTTTCTCTGTAGCAACCTGTGTTCAGATACAGGCATGAATAGACACATGCCACTCCTAATAACAACCCTCACATTTATATAATGCTTTATGTTTTGTAAGAAAAATACCAGTAGGTCATATTTCTATAGCATTTTAAGTTTTAGTGTTTTCCTCCTAAAAGCCCTGTGAGGTAGTTAAGGTAATAACATTATGCCCATTTTACAGATAGGAAAAGGAGAGTCAGAGAGGTGGAGGGACTTGCCTTTTGGTCATTCAAAAACTAAGTCCAACACTTACTCCTTATATCATACTGCCACACTTTACCAAGTGTTCTCACATCATTTCTTTGAGTAGGTAGTATAAAAATTATTATTCCATTTTTATAGATTGAGAAACTAAATTTCAGTGAGATAACATGAGCAGACCAAGGAAGGACAGGTATTAGGTAGAAGAACTAAGACTACAAGCTAAGTGCTCTGATGCCATATCCAGTGGGTTTTTTTGGCAAGGCAATTGGGGGTGCCCAAGGTCTCACAGCTAGTAAATGTGGTGTCTGAGGCTGGATGTGAATTCAGGTCCTTCTGACTCCAGGGCTAGTGCCCTATTCAGTATGCCATTCATTGAGAGCTGCCTCTCAATGTTCTTTTCAATAAAATGTAAGCTCTGTGAGAGTAAGACTTGTTTCATTCTTTCTATATATGCTCCCAGCACTTAGTATTGTACATAGCACACAGCAGTTGTTTAATAAATGCTTACTGATTGATTGAGTACCTCTCTACCATTTTGCTAATTAAACACAGTCACCTACTCAAAGAAATGATTGAAGGGTCTATGTGGGGAGGTGTAAGTTGTAAGAAGAAAGGTCTGAAGATTTCAAATTTGCTCCTGGAGGTGAGAGGGAGCCACTGGAGTTTATTGAGCAGGGGGATAATGGTCAGATCATGCTTTGGGAAAATCACTTCAGCAGTTGAGCGGAGGCTGGCCTCCATCCTCCATGTTTCTGGCTGATATGTCCAGCTTTCTCGCCTGCTCTCACACCTGAACCCTGCACTCTGTATTATTCTCTTCCTCATCCATGCCTTCTACAGAAGCGCTTCACTTCTTCCAAATCTGCTCTTCTTTCTGTCTCAACTTCCCTCACTCTGTCTCCGTGTGTCCAAATTATACCAGTCTTCCAGGGTCTAAGCTCAAAATCCATCCTCTTCATCTCTTCATCACTATTTTCACAGCCAAACTCATTAACTCGCATATTCACAGACCAGCTCCCTGTCTCCACTTATCTTCCTTCTCCCAAAAAATTTTGCAAAACATTGGCTCTGGAGTCTAAGGCTCAGGGTTCAAATATACCCTCTGACACCACCCGTGTGACACTGAGCAAATACCTTCATCCCCACCTCAAGGCCTCAGTTTCCTTATTTGTAAAATGGACTCAATTGCCTCTGTGGTACCTTTTTAACTCCAGCTGTATGATCCTATGAACTTGTATTCAACATAGATAATCGATCACACCGTTTTATTGATTCTTCCTACAAAATATCTCTCACATTTGCTTCTTTACTTCCCTTCCCACTCCTGAACTTGGACTCAAGAGAGATCTGGGTTCTAACCTCATCTGTGCCAGTTACTACTACAGAGCCACAAGAAAGTCAGCTGATCTCCCTGAGCCTCAGCTTTTTCGTCAATAAAACGGAAGATAATCCTACCCATGATAACCATCACACAAAGCTGTCATCAAGATTTGATATTTTCATGCGTTTTGCAAACCAGAATGTTCTGTACAAATCGATCAATCGATAAGCATTTATCAAGTGCTTAGATTGTACTAGGCCAAGCATTGGAGATATAAAGCAGAAGCTGTACTTGCCCTCAAGGACCTTACATTCTAATTTGGGAGATAATATTTAAATAACAGGTACATAGACACACATGCATATACCTAGGAGAGAGGGAGGGAAAGAAGGAGAGGGAGGCAGAAAGGAGGTGGGGGAGGGGGAGAGAAAGGGAAAGGAGGGGCAGGATAATTAGAAGGTAACTTTATAGAGGAAGAAACTTGAAAAGACTGCCTTATTCAAATATGTGTCAGTTATTACTGTTATTATTATTCCTACCACTGAAAACGAGGCCCTCACCCATAGATTGTTGTTATCACCTTTTCATTAGTGTCCTTTTCTCTAGATTTGCCCTCTTTCTATACTACCACTAGATTAACCTTCCTAAAACATCAGTTTTCATCACATGACCCTCCCTTTAATAAAAAAGATATAGACTCAAGTTCAGATTCTTTAATCTTTCATTACAGGCTCTTCTAAATTTGCCTGTTTGCTCCTTTAACTGCTTCATCTTAATGTTCTGCTGCAGTCAAATGAATCAGCTGACTATTCCTAAACTGGCTTCCCCCTCCATGCCTTTATCTTCATGGCCTGCAATGCCATCATCACTCCATTCCACTGATGCGAATCATATACATCCACTGAGGCTGGACCTGTTCAACAACAGGTCCTACCTGTTCAACAACAACACAATCAACAACAATATTTATATGGTACTTTAAGGCTGGCAAAGCACTTTACATGTTATCTCAACAGATCTTTAGAACAGATATATGAAGTAGGTACAATTAACATCACCCCCATTTTGCAGATGAACAA
Organism: Vombatus ursinus; assembly: GCF_900497805.2. Lineage (NCBI taxonomy): Eukaryota > Metazoa > Chordata > Mammalia > Diprotodontia > Vombatidae > Vombatus > Vombatus ursinus. Next base: position 4,788,905 of record NW_020951112.1, on the reverse strand, counting down.
ACTGAGGCTGAGAGGGTCAAGTGGCTTGCCTGAGGTCACATAAGTAAGTGACTGAGGCAGAAGATGAGCTCAGACTTTCTGACTCCATGTCCAACACTATTCACTGCACCCCCTAGTAAGTTATTCTAGTCCACTATGATCTCCCTTGTCTCTGAGTTTCTCTAACCCTACTTCTCTGTTCTAGCCACATGGGTACTTAATGACACATGGCCCTGCATAGATACTAAACTGTTAAAGTGTTTAGTTTTTCACAAACTTGACTGTAAACTCCGGGAAAGCAGGAGAATTGTCTCAAATACGAAGCCTGGGATAGTGGACTTAGAGTATGGAGACAGAAAGCTTAGTTCTGGGTTTATCACTTGCCAGTTGTGTGAGTTGTGTGACTATGGTCAAGTTATATAACAGCTCTAACCCTCAGTTTGCTCGCCTACAGAATGGAGATAATAATAATAAACATTTATTAGCTGCCTTGTAGGCTTTTGTGAGAACTTTAAAAATTAAAGATTATATGTGTTGTTGTTCAGTCTCTTTTAGTCATGTCCAACTCTTCATTACTCTGCTTGGGTTTTTTTTTGGGCAGAGATACTGGAGTGGTTTTCCATTTCCTTCCCTAGCTCATTTTCTAGATGAGGAAATAGGCAAACAGGTTAAGTGACTTGCCCAAGGTCACACAGCTAGTAAGTGTCTGAGGCCAGATTTAAACTCAGGAAGATGAGTCTTCCTGACTCTAGGCCAGGCATTCTATCCACTGTACCACCTGGCTGGCCCATAAAAGATTTTACACATACACACACATACACACATACATATAGGTGTGTATGTATGTGTACGTATAAAGGTACATACATATAGATATATGTATACATTATAGCATACATGTATCTACACACATATATATATGCTACTATAATTTTTACCTCCTTCAATACTTAACCCAGAGCTATTCACATAGTAGATAAATACGTAATACATTACTGAATTGTGTAGCTGTAGACCAAGGCTAATCCAGGTCCTTTTGTTTCCATATTGAATCAACCTTCACTGCTACCTGATTCACAGTAGCTGAACTGATAAATCTTATTCTGAAAGCTGGAAATCTCTTTTCATGAATTCTCTCCTTCAGTGCTATTAATAATAATACGAGATGACTTACTTATGGTGCTTTAAAGTTCCCCAAATGTTTTACAGACATTGTCTCCTTTCATTACAACCTTGTCAGATAAGTGCTCCCAGATACTATGGGGATTATTATCCCCATTTCCTGATGAGGAAACTGCTTAAAGAGGGTAGGTGATTAATGCAACTATGACCACACAAATAGACAATGTTCAAAGGAGTCGAATGTTCTTTTTATTCTCCTATGCTCTTTCTCCTAACACTTTAAGGATGGGAGACAAAAAGCTTGATGCCTGAAAATGGAAGTACCCACTGACCCAGTAATACCACTTACTACTCAGTCAAAGAATGAAAATTCCCATAAGTACAAATAAATGTATATATTTATACACACACACATATAATATTAACACTTTTCGTTGTAGTAAAGAACTAGAATTTTAGGGGGTACCAATCAACCAGGTAATAGCTGATAAAATTAGGGTATATGAATGTACCTCAATATTATTATACCATGAGAAATGAAAAAAGGGAATCTTGGGAGGACTTATATGAAATGATGCAGAATAAAGTTATTTCAGAACACTGTAATAAGAAAACATTTGTAGAATACTTAATATCTGTGATCAACACAATGACTAATCATGACTCCAGAAGACTAATAATGAATCATGCTTCCATCTTCTTGGCAGACTTGGTGGTAGAGTATAGGTCAAGATATATAGCTTCATATATGACCAATATTGGATTTTTTTACTTGGCTACAGTTACTTATTATGGATTTCATTTGCATCCATAAATGAGTGTGTGTGTGTATGTGTGTGTGTGGGGGGAGGGGAATGGGATGGGAGGAGGTTAAAGTGGGAGAGCAGTGAAGAAAGAATAGTGGAAAAAGAAGAAAAGAAATAAAAGGTCCACAAAACATTAACAAACTACACAGAAGAGAACAGAACTAAGATCTTAAGGGAATACAGAAAAGCAGGACAGCGTTGGAGCTATCATATTTAATATATACTTAAAATAAGCAGTAGACAATTGCATTTGTGATATCATATAAATATTCTCTTTTTCTTCTTTGTATTTGAAAATGTTCATGTTTTTTGATATTTGTCAAGTTTATAATAATACAAAATTAATTTTAAAAAACTAAAAAATTGTAGAAGCAATATACATGAGGTTCTTTCCAAAGGGGATGAACTGAAACTTTTGAATGGTGATGGGGAAAAGGAAGGAAAGAAAATATTGAGTCAGGGGTCAGAGAAAAGGGAAAATGATCTCTCCCTGCTGAGAAGGTACAGAGGCAGCTATTTGTCAACTATAGCAACAGAATAGGGGCAGCTAGGTGGCTCCATGGTGCACTGAAGCCAGGAGGACTCATTTCTGATGGTGTTCAAGTCTGCCCTCAGATACTAGCTGTGTGACCCTGGGCAAGTCACTTAACCCTCTTTGCCTCACTTTCCCCATCTGGAAAATGAGCTGGAGAAGGAAAGGGCAAACTATTCCAGTATCTTTGCAAAGAAAAGTCCAAAAGGGGGTCATAGAGAGTCAAACATGACTGAAAAATGACTGAACAACAACAACAGCAATATCACATGTCTTTTCTGGACACGTATACAGAATGTGACAGAAATCTGTTGACACTCTCTCTTTGTATCTGAAGCACATGGATGGGACACTAAACCTTTTATTCTTTTCCCTCTCTCTTCTCTTTGGGCTGGGATTGGCTTGCTCACCCAACTTGCATCTACACTGGTAGGCTGTAATTTACCAGAGGGTGGAAATGCCCTTAGGATTCACGCTCAAGTCCTAGCGGTAATCCTGGTAGAGAGACTGTAATTCATACTTCTCACAAATACACTTTCTGAGCCCCTGCCAGGGTGCTTTTTACTTAACAAATCAGCCAGATGAACTCCATTAACACTTAATCAGAAATGTTTACCAGATAGAACCCAAAGGGAGAATAATTAAAATGTAATATTCCATCCATAAACCTGGGACACACTCTCCTACCAGTGTACATAGTGTCTGTAGGATAGAAGAAGCATAAACTTACAGAACCATGGCAATGAGGCATATGAATAGGGAAAATATTTGCCTAGTGGCAACCAACTCACAACTTTAGACTGTGGGACTTTGTATTTCTCCTTGCTATTCTCTGGAATCTGGTATTCAATTGGGTATATTTTTCCCTTTCTCCTTTCTCTTTTGTTTTCCTTCTTTCCTCATTTTTTTGTAAAGCCTCATCAGATCACCATTTTGCTTTCTTGATCTTCTTTTCCTTTGGAATGTTTTTTTTTTGTTGCTCTCCCTGTACAATGTTGCAAACTGCTGTCCACAACTCTTTAGGCACTCTATAAACTAGATCTAATCCCTTAAATCTTGTCATCATCTCCACTTCATATGGGATATTATTTAGGTCATACCTATATGGTCTGATGGTTTTCCCTACTTTCTTCAATTTAAGTCTGAATTTGCAATAAGAAGCTCATAATCTGAGCCACAGTCCAGTCCAGGCCTTTTTTTTAACTGACTCTATAGAGCTTCTCAACCTTTGGCTGAAAAGTATATAATCGATCTGATTTCGATATTGACCATTTGATGATGTCCATGTGTACAGTCACCTTCTGCACTGTTGAAAAAAAGTGTTTGTTATGACCAGTAAGTTATCCTGGCAAAACTCTATAAGTCTCTGCCCTCCTTCATTTTGTACTCCATGGCCAGACTTGCCTGTTATTTCAATTACCTTTTGGTTTTCTACTTTAGTATTCCAATCCCCTATGATGAATGTGACATCTTTTTTTTGGGGGGGGGGTGTCATTTCTGGAAGATGTTGTAGGTCTTCATTGAACTAATCAACTTTGGCTTCTTTACCATCAATGGTTGGAACACAGACTTGTATTACTATGATGTTTAATGGTTTGCCTTGAATTTGAACAGATATCATTCAGTCATTTTTGTGATTATATCCAAGTACTGCTCATCTTGCCCTTTTATTGACTATCAGGGCTACTACATTTCTTCTAAGAGATGCTTGCCCACAGTTGCATCTGTAGTGATTACCTAAAGTAAATTCAATCATTCCCAATTCACTCATTCCCATCCATTTAAGTTCACTGACATCCAAGATGCTGATATTTAATGTTTCCACCTCCTGTTTGACCACATCTAGTTTGCCTTGGTTGATAGATCTTACATTCCAGGTTCCTATGCAATATTGATCTCTATAGCATCAGCGTTCCCTTTCATCAACAGAGACTTCCATAGTTAAGCTTCCTTTTGGGCCCAGCTGCTTCATTAGTACCAGAACTACTTGTATTTGTCCCCTGCTCTTTCCCACATTGGACACCCTCCAACTTGAGAGGCTCACCTTCAGTGTCATGTCTTTTATTGTTTCAATGCCGCCCATGGATTTTTTTTGGCAAAGACATTGGAGTAGCTTGCCATTTCCTTCTCCAATGGATCGCCTTTTGTCAGAACTCTCCACTGTGAACTGTTTGTCTTGGGTAACCCTGCATGGCATAGCTCATAATTTCATTGAGCAACACAGTCCTTTCTTTCATGACAAGGCTACTGGACAAATAGGAAGATATTATGATAGTACCTATTTGCCCCTGATGAGTTAAAATTGCCAGGTCCAAATGAACTACATCCCAAGGTATGGAAAGAATGGGTAGATTTGATTGGGAAGTTAATGCCAGTGATCTTTGAAAGCTGTGTAGAAGGGGAAAGGATTTGTAGAACTGGAGAAGGACAAATGTTAACCTGGTTTTTAAATAAAAGAAAATGGAATCTGTAAACTATATGTCATTGAACTTATTTTGATTCATGGAAAATTGTAGAACACATTATTCAACAATAATTAGGGAGCAACTAGAAAAGGAAGTGGTGATGACAAAGAGCCAGAATGACACCAATAATGACAGGTTATGGTATCAAGAGATGGGTTAAGAAAACATGCTCACTTCTCTTCTTTGCAGAGATGATGGACTAGAGGTGTGGACTACTATTTATATAATCAAATACAGTTGATGTGTTGGTTGGTTTTGTTGGACTGATTTTTTTCCTCTTTATTTTCTAAACTTGTTTATTTACAAGGCATGGTTTGCTGAGTAGGGAAGGGAGGAGGGATAGATTGAGAAATAGTGATCTAAAAATAAAAGATATAAATAAAAATAAGATTTTTTTAAAAAAAGTACAGGATGTGCCAGTCTCTCTCTCTCTCTCTCTCTCTCTCCTCTTTCTTTCTCTCACTAGATTGGTAGATAAAAGGATCACCATAGTTAGATTTTTAAGCAAAGCATTCAACACATTTTCTCAAGCTTTTCTTATGGAAAAGATGGAGAAATGTGGGCTACATTCTACAATAGTTAGTTTGATTTAAAAGTAGTTTAATAGCTAGGACCAAAGTGTCATTAATGATTTGATGTCAACTTGGAAGGAGCTTCTAGTAGAATGCCTTAGGGATCTTTGCCTGGCATGCTTAATATTCTTCTTTCCTTCTTTCTTTCCTTCCTCTCTTCCTTCCTTTCTTCCTTCCTTCCTTCCTTCCTTCCTTCCTTCCTTCCTTCCTTCCTTCCGTCCTTCCTTTCTTCCTTCCCTAATGATGGTAGTACAGATATAAATGGAATGCTTATCAAATTTGCTGATAACATAAAGCTGGAAGGGATAGGTAACATGTTGGGTGAATGATTCAGCATTTAAAAAATATCTTTATAGATTAAAAGATGGAAACAAATAGAAAAAAGATGACATTTAAGAGGGATAAGTACAAAATCTTATGCTTGAATTAAAAACAGCTTTGGAAATCTAAGATGGCAGAGGCATGACTACATAGGAGCTTTTTTTTTTCTGAAAAAGATCTGTGAGTTTTAGTCATCTGAAAGCTCAATATAAGTGAACAAAGTGATATGGCGAAAAAAAACCTAATGAAATTTTGGTCTTTATTAAGAGAATACTATCTGTGACTTGCGAGATAAGAGGTTGATCATAATTGGCCCCAATCAGGTCACCAACAAAACATATTAAATTTTAGGTGTCACATTTTTGGAAAGACATCAAAAACCTAGAGAATGTTCAGGGGGAAGGCAAACAGGATGTTGGCCAGCCTCTAGTTTATGTGAAAGGAGGATCAAGGAAAGAAGGAACTGGGGAAGCTTAACCCAGTGAAGAGAAAGTGTGGAAAACAGATTAATCATTTTAGTTGTAGCCAGAAAGTAGAACTAGGAACAGTGGGTAGAAGCTGTATTGAGGCAAATTTAGGCTCGATGTAATTAACTGCCTAACAATTGAAAGGCAGCATGGCATAGTGGATAGGGCACTATCATCATCAGGAGGACCAAGGTTCATTTCCTGTCTCAGATAATCACTAGTTTCTGTCTCATTTTCTTCAGATGCAAAATGGGCAGGGCTATAGGAAGGGACTTAGGTCCCTTCTAGCTCTAAATCTAAGATCCTCTGAATTACAGCTGTCCAAAAGTATACTGGGCTACCTTGGAAAGTTGTGGGTTTGCTGGATGACCACTGGTTAGACATTTAGTAGAGAGCATTCCTTTTCAGATGTATATTAAACCAGATAGCCTCTGAGGTCCCTTCCAAATCTGAAATTCCATGATTCTTTAAAGCATCGAATTCAGGCAGGAAATTAATCAAGCCTGAATTACACAGATTTAAAGGAAGTTCAAATCAAAAAAAACTTTCAGACGTGGAAATCATTGTCACCATTCATATTTAAAAGTGTTATCATCAAACTTATATTAGCCAGACAAAAAGGTGAAACAGGCTGAAAGATAGTGGGAATGTTACTAGGGAATTAGGGTTTTTTATATTGGTAATTTGATATCTTACAATGAAAAATAACTCTCTTCCCTTTTCAGAAATTCATTTTGTATGTCTCAAAGCATATAAGAATTCATTTAGCTTAGCAGAGAAAATGCCTGCCTTGTGACAAATGCAGGCAAGCAGATAAATGGAAAAAATGCTGAGGATGGAATTGACTTAAGCATGGAATCATTATTCTCCCGAAGTTTCAAATTTATGAAACCCATAAATGGACAGCCCACCATCTGGTGGGACCAGAAACCAGGCTTGTTTATATTGGTATTTTGTTTTTCAGGTAAGTAAGCCTTATCTCCCTAGAGAGGTGGGAAGCTTCCCAAGTGCAAAGACAGCAGGAAAGTAATTCTATATATTTCCCACAATGCCTAGTCCATAGCAAGTGCTCGATAAATATAAGCAGAATTGAGGGAGGCAAGAGCAACAATGTTTGAGCTCTGGAAGTCTGCCCTTTGGCTGCACTGTCCTGACTAGTGAGTGAGTGCAAACTCACTTAACCTACCAATTACTGAGCTGCCTCAGCCTGCACTTCACATCCTAACTGGCCATTACCAAGAAACCTGAGCATAGCTACCTAGCCATCTGCCCTGTTTCAGCATGTGTACCCCCCTCTCCAGCTTCACCTACCCATCCCATTTTGCTTTCTATTTTTTGCTTTGGGGAGAGAAATCAAATCAAAACTACTTTTGCTACTGGAAAGGGTATGGCGGTTGATTGCTCTAAGGCTCCACTCACTATTCATGTGACACCCCAGCCCCAAACTCCCTTCTCTTGTCATCAGTTCCCTGTGAGCTCTCTCCTCCTATAAGAAGGTAAGCTCCTTGGGGACTGGGGCTGCCTAATTTTCATATTTATACCTCCAGTAACCTGGCATAAAGCCTGGCACATAAATAGGCAGTTGATCAAATATTTTTCATTCAGTCATTCATTATGTATACATATACCTCTCCCTTGAGAATGTAAACTCAAGACAGGGACCATTTCATTTTCATCTCTAGTTCCTATCATGTTGTTTTTGTTCAGTTGTGTTCAACTCTTCATGATGCCATTTCTTGGCAAAGATACTGGAGTGGTTTGCCATTTGCTTCTCCAGCTCATTTTTTAGATGAGGAAACTAAGGCAGAGTTAAATGACTTGCCCAGGGTCACACAGCTAGTCAATGTCTGAGGGTGAATTTGATTTTAGGTCTTCCTGACTCCAGATTGGGTGCTCTATACTCTGAGCCACCTAGCTGCCCTTGGCATTCCTAGCAAAGTGTCTGGCATATAGTAGATGCTTTCACCCAGTCATTCATTATAGAAGTTTTATTTCTAGTCACGATACCTGTTCAATAATAACCAGATATTTTCTCAAGAATTAGTTATTCCTTCGAAGTGAGTTAGTTGCTTTTGAAATGCCCTGCCATTGCTGATGCAATTAGTTTATAAATTCCTTGAGGGAAGGACTGTCTTTTGCCTCTTTTTTTTTGTATTCTCAGTGCCTGCTAAAAAGTAGGTGCTTAATAAGTTGATTGATTGATACTCCACCCTCCAAACTGGGACTCCAGAGACCATACCCAAGGGGAGTCAAAGCATTCAGTTCTGAATTCTCCAGGACTATGCTTTTCCACCTTATGCATTTTCCTCCTTGCTGCTTTCTGTGTAGGCAGCTCACAGTATTCCCTTGGTAATACACCTATTGTGCTGAAAACTGGAATCAAATCAACACTCCCATTGCTATGCAAAAGATGTGTCAATTGACTGCCCTATAAGAGTTCCACTCTATCTAACCTCCATTAGAAATTCCATTAACTTCTAAGTTCCAACTCTCCAACTTCTCATTTCCAAATCTCCTTCTCTGGCTACTCCTCCTCCAGACACTGTCTCCCCCACTGAAATGAATGCTCCATGGAGGTAGAGACTGCCGAGGCAACCTGATGGCCCTCCACTCTTGGGGGCTGGTTATATTAGTGCCAGACTTAGATTGGACACCCTATAACTTTTAGCCCATGATAGCTCAGAACTCCTGGGCTCAAAAATCAGTCCTTAGCTTCCCTGGTAGAAGGGTATTAATATATGACCATGCCCAGTCATACATTCGTTTACAACGCTGCCATTAAGGTGCTCTTGGAACCTGGGGTCTTCTGGTCAAGGAGAAATGTTTTAAGAAACTATATCCCATATTATTGTTAACATGTACAATACCACTATTAGGCCAATATCCCAAAGACGTTAGACAAAGAGGAAAATGGCTTATATACACAAACATATTGATAGCAGTTCTTTTTGTAGTTGCATAGAACTAGAAACAAAGGGGATGTTCATCAATTGGGGGTTGGTTGAACAAATTTTTGTACATCAGTGAAATGGAATCCTCTTGTGCCATTCAAAATGAAGAGATAGTTTCAGAAAAAATCTGAGAACCTATATGGACTGACGTAGAGAGAAGGGAGTAAAACCAAGAGAACTATTTGAACTATAATGCCATTATTGTACAAACAATCATTTTTGAAAGATTTAAGAACTTTGATCAATGCAATAACCAATTAATATTCCAAAAGACCAATGATGAAGAATACTATTTGCCTTCTGATAGAGAGGTGATGGACTAATACATAGAATGAGACCCACATTTTTGGATGTGGCCAATATAGGAACTTCTTTTGCTGTCTTTGCTTACTTTTCATAAGGGTTTTATTTTGTTTTCTTTTTTGCAGTGCTGGGCAAGGTTAGATTGATTGTTGATTGACTGGGTGATACTATTGATCCCATGTTCATGCATAATATCTGACTGTGGCAGTAGGCTTTCAAAGAGTCTTGACCTTGATTTCATCATCATCATCTCTCTGTACCTTCCTTGCTCTCTTTTGGGTTGTTAGGCAGATTTTTTCGCCTAGTCCTTCTGTACCCCAAAGGGTATAATTTAATAACTAATTAGCACTTCATAACTATCCTATTATTTCATACTTTCATATGTCAATGCAATGCTATTCCACCTTACCAGAAGGAGGCACTGCCTAGTAAGTAGGATTTTTTTCATGAGTGCAGGAGATAAAAATTCTCCTTTCATGAATTATAAGTATTCTTTGGAAGTAGGAAGGAATAGACCCCATAGCATTTCAGTAGCAGTACTATAGCCAAGTGGGAACCACTATGCTCTATGAGGGATAAATGGATCCACACCCCACTGGTTTGTTATCTCCTGCCAAAAGACAACAAGAAACATCCATTTATATGACTTTTAGTTACCTCATACTGCAGTGCTGCTGATAAGGATTTGTCAAGCATCTCCATGAATACAACTATAGTTTATGTGCCTACATCTGTTGCAGATGTTGAAGAGGGAAAAATTCCACTTGTAATAAGACTCTCTAAATTAAATCAACATCTCCTTTCATGTCTAGTGACTTCAATGAAAAAGCAATATTGTGCCAAATGGTAAAACAGTTAGATGTGATGGCACATGCCTATCATCCATGCTACTAGGAACGACTATGACTGGTGGATCCCTGAAGCTCAGGGATTTTGAGCAATAGTTAGGATAAAGCTGAACAGGTTTCTACACCAAGTCTGACACCAATATGGTGATCCCCAAGGAGCATAGGGCCACTATGTGCCTATAGAAGAATGAAATCACCTAGGTAGCAAAAACAAAGCAAGTTTTTAGTAGGTTAGCACTGGGATCAGGCCCACAAATGGATGCTGTACTGCTAGCTACAATGAGGAGGATGAGGTAAGAAGGCTCAGTAATGGAGAGAGAGAGAGAGAGAGAGAGAGAGAATGGTAAAATATACATTCAAAAATATGGTTTATGAGTAAGCCTTGCTGGCTGTATAGAAACCTTATGCCTATGCATCATAAATAAACTCTTTAAGAACAGAATCAGAAGGTGCTAGACTTGGTGAGCAATGAATAATATGTCAAAAATGAAAAATATTACAATTTAACAGATAGAAAATGACTTGTTACTGAGTTGGAAATCATTCCTGAATCACCTGTTTGGATATGTTTAGGCCACCCACTTGTAAAAACCAAAATAAATACAAAGCTAGAAGAACAGAAAATGAGGAAAATGATGGCACACAATGAAAACAACTCCAATCTAACAAGAACAGACCGTGAGCTCTTTGAGAGCAGAGGCTGTTTTTTTTTTTTTTGCCTTTCTTTGTATCCCTAGCACTCAGCACAATGCCTGATAAACAGAAAGCACTTAATAAATGCTAGCTGACTGATTGACTGTTCTATTTAAACAAGTAATTGGGACCAAAGAAAGTGAAATGGATGGGAAAAAAAGATACTGACACCAATGCTAACAATTTTATATAGAAGCTTAACCACTGTCAATCAATTTGCCAGAGGGAAGAAAACAAAAGACCTAAAAACTATGATAGAAAACACTTGTTCTATTTATAAAGTGAAAATGTAGAGAAACTAGTATAGTACCCATTTAAAATTCAAATGCATTAGTAGAATTTTATGGAAAAGTACTGTGGACAATTATTAGCAACATCACTTCATGAAACAGTGAGAAACATTGCAGGGAAAAAACAGGTTAAATAAAATCTGGTGATAGCCCCAACTGAGAAAAGTTATTCTGAAAGTATTTAGCAATGGAGCTAGAAGGACAATAACAGACAGATGAAAAATGGGAAAGATCTGCAAAGGTTTACATAACAACCTTTTTAATCATTAAAGACAATGGAATAAATACATTTGAACTCTAATGCCACAGATAAGATGTGCTGGATAAGGAAGTAGAAATCGTATTGAAGAAAACAAAGATGGGAAAAGCAGCTGGACTAGGCCAAGTATATACAGAGTAGGTCTACGCTGGGCCTGACACAATTTTGAGTACATTAAAGGGTTGTCACAAAGTCTCTTCCTTTGAGGAAGGGAATATACTAAAAGTGAGCAAAAAATCTTGGATATTGTTATTATCCAAAAAATATGACAAAGAGGACATTAGTAACTACCAATTCTCTATGAATATTTTCTCTTCTATATCACATTTTAATGAGTAATCTAAATGCACGTGGAAGATATCCTTGGTGAGGGCATTAAGAGGGAACAGGAACGCTATTTCAAATGATATTTTATATTTGACTTCATCTTTACCATCACACAATTGCCTGGAAGACATAGAGACTACAAGATCCCAGTGTATTTCTTGTATGTTAGCTAGAAAAACAATTTCATTTAGTAGAGGAAAACACCAACTTTCCAAGGAACTGTTCCAACAATACATCTCCCATGCATATGTCAGAATTATACAAGATTCCTTGAAAGATATAACAGTACAGACATGCTTGTTTGATGATCTTCTGAACGTAAGCAGAAAATGAGGCATAAATTAGACACGTGTTTATCAAAGGTGTTCATCACGGTCATAGAAGAGATTCAGTACAGAGTCAAAGTCAAGAAGGCATTCCCTAGAGATTGCAAGGTCCTCCACATGAACAATGTGTTGACTACACTAAGTACTGGGACATTGCAAAATCTGCTAAATGGGACTCATAAATACTAAAAAGAGCACGATCTATTTATCCACAGAGGAAAAAACAAGTAGACAAAGAATGTCTACTGTCCAAACTATGGTGTACAGCTAGAATGACAACCTACAGATTTTACCTATCAATATACATGTGCCTATATCTATATCTAAACATATGTATATACATACATATGCATATATATGTGTAGATATACACACACACATCCACAAATACATGAAATTGAAAATAGACAGTGAATTGGGTCCAGAATTTAACAGCATAGGGATAGTTGGCTGAATTGCTTTTGGGAAATTGCAAAGTTCCTCTACTGATCCCCAATTTTTTCCCATAAACAAGAGCCTACTTTTTTTTAAATAAAAAAACCCAATATTCTATTTATGTATCTGTATGACTATAAGTCATAGAATGCAATAATCTATGAAGAATAAAAACTATTATCACTCAGAGGGCAATGGAGAAGTACATGATGGATGTGAGTAGGCTGCAAGACATGACAAGCAAGGAATTACATGGCAGAATTAAGTGTCATCAAATAAACATATGATTGGAAAGGTAGTTTGACTGGTCACTTAACTAACTTATGGATAGCTTGTGTGATCCTTTAGTATGCTAATGATGCCAAGAGAACTTGAGGAAAACATCCAGAATTTTAGTTGACTTCTTGTAATGAATCTATGGGAGGACACAATTAAAGTCATACAGGATGGGCAGGAATTGATGGGTTGCAATCCACATCACTGGAGAGAAAGATGACCATGATGAAAGCACTAATCCACTGGGGTATACACATACATATGTATAATATCCATACATTTAAAGCCCTCCACAACTTGACTCAATCATACCTTTCCAGCCTCATCATATATTATTCTCTCCATCATATTGTATGGTACAACTAGAATGGCCTTCTCTCTATTCTTCACACAAAGCTCTCCATCTCCCATCTAAGTGTCCTTTCACTGCAAAACCAGATTATACATATACTATATATATGTGTGTCTATTTGTACAGTGCCTGGTACCTAGTAAGTGATTAATAAATGCTTGTTAACTTCTTGACTATCTAAAACTTGATTTCTGATATAATAATCACAGAGCCCCACTCCATGATGGAGTGGAGGTTACCCTAGGGTCCTGAAGACTGTGTCTGTCCTGGAGGGTTCTACCAAACTGAACAGGCTTCAAGTTCAATCCCAACAACAAATGGTCTTTGCTCTTAAAACATCAGCCCTGCTAAGTAGAGAGACATATCACCAGGAGGCTGGCCACTTGGTGATGACTTCACTGTCTGTGGCAACCTTTGGAATGATTTTTTTTTTACATAATGCTGTCTTTATTTCATTTTATTTTTTGAGCTGGAAGGAATCTTTCTTATTTAATATTTTATTTCTCCCTAAATACACGTAAAAATAATTTTCAACATTGATTTTTAAAACTGAGTTCCAGGGGCAGCTAGATGTTGCAGTGGATTGAGCACCGGCCCTGGATTCAGGAAGGCCTGAGTTCAAATCTGGCCTGAGACACTTGACACTTACTAGCTGTGTGTGACTCTGGGCAAGTCACTTCACCCCATTGCCTCACAAAAACCCCCCAAAACCAAAAAACTAAAAAAACCCTTGAGTTCCAAATTCTCTCCCTCCCTCCCCAACCCTCTTTGGAGTAAGCAAGCAATTTGATATAGGTTATACATGTGTAATCATGCAAAATATACTTCCATAGTAGTCACATTATAAAAGAAAACATAGACCAAAATAAAAACCCAAGAAAAATAAGGTTAAAAAAAGTATGCTTTGATCTATAATCAGACTCTATTAGTTTTCTGTGGACAGATAGCATTTTTCACGATAAGTCCTTCAGAGTTGTCTTGGGTCATTATATTGCTGAGAATAGCTGTCATTCACACTTCATTATCTTACAATATTGGTATTATTGTGTACAATGTTCTCCTCATTCTCCTCATTTCACTTTGCATCAGTTTGTATAAGTCTCTCCAGGTTTTTCTGAGAGCATCTAAGCTTATCATTTCTTATATCACAATAGCATTCCATCTCAATCATATACCACAAATTATTTAGCCATTCCCCAATTGATGGGTATCCTCTCAATTTCTAATTCTTTGCCACCAAAAAAGAGCTGCTATAAATATTTGGGCATAGTTCCAAATTGCTCTACCTAATGGTTGAATCGGTTCACAACTCCACAAAATTTTCCAACACCTCCACCAACATTTATCATTCTCTTTTTCTGTCCTATTAGCCAATCTAATAGGTGCGAGGTAATACCTCAGTATTATTTTAATTTGCATTTTTCCAATCAGTAGTGGTTTAGAGCATTTTTTCATATGGCTATAGATAGCTTTGATTACTTCACCTGAAAACCGACTGCCATTTGTCAAGGTAATGGCTCTTATTTTTAAAAATGTGACTCATTTCTCTACATATTTGAGAGATATGGCCTTTACCAGAGAAACTTGTTTCAATTTTTTTTCACAGTTATGACTGCTAATCGTATTTCCTTCCATCCTATTTCCCTCCTGTTCATTCTATTCTCTCTCTCTCCTTTCACTCTGTCCCTCCTCAAAAGTGTTTTGCTTCCTGACTATTACTTCCCCCAATCTACCCTCCTTTCTATGAGCACCCCACTCCCCTTCTCTTTTCCCCTTCCTCTCCTACTTTTTTGGAGGGTAAGACAGATTTGTATATCCAGTTGAATGTGTATGTTATTCCCTCTTTGAGTCAATTCCAATGAGAGTAAAGTTCAAGTGATCCCCATCACCTTCCCCATTTTACCCTACTGTAATAGCTCTTTCTTTCCTCTTTTATGAGAGATAATTTACCACATTCTCACTCTCCCTTTCCCTTTCACCCAATGCATTCCTCTTTCTCACCCTTTAATTTTATTTTTTAAACAAACCTTATCATATTCAACTCACACTTGTACCCTCTGTCTATATATGCTCCTTCTAACTGCCCTAATAATAAGAAAGTTCTTATGAGTTACAAGTATCATCTTCCCATGTAAGAATGTAAACAGTTTATCCTTATTAAGTCTCTCATGATTTCTCTTTCTTGATTACCTTTTCATGCTTCTCTTCAATCTCGTATCTGGAAATCAAATTTTCCATTGAGCTCTGGTCTTTTCATGAGGAATACTTGAAAGTCTCCCGTTTCATTGAATGTCCATTTTCCCCTGAAGGATTATACTCAGTTTTGCTGGGTAGGTGATTCTTGGTTGTATCCTACCTCCTTTGCTCTCTGGAATATCATACTTTAATCTAAGCCTTCCAATCCTTTAATGTAGAAGCTGCTAAATCTTGTGTTATTCTGACTGTAGTTCCACAATACTTAAATTGTTTCTTTCTGGCTGCTTGCAATATTTTTTCCTTAACCTGGAAGCTTTGGAATTTGACTATAATATTCTTGAGAATTTTCATTTTAGGATCCAGGAATTCATCACTGAATTCTTTCAATTTCTATTTTACCTTCTGGTTCTAGAATATTAGGGAAGTTTCCCTTGATAATTTCTTGAAAAATGATGTTTTGGCTCTTTTTCTGATTATGACTTTCAGGAAGTCCAATAATTTTAAAATTATCTCTCCTGGATCTGTTTTCCAGGTGAGTTGTTTCTCTTATAAGAAATTTCACATTGTCTTCTATTTTTTCATTCTTTTGGTTTTGTTTTACTGTTTCTTGATGTCTCATAGAGTCATTGGCTTCTGCTTGTTCAATTCTAATTTTTAAGAATGTTATTCTTCAGTAATGCTTTGTACTTCCTTTTCCATTTGACCAATTATATTTTTTAATGAGTTCTTTTCTTCAGTGAATATTTACACCTCTTTTTCCATTTGGCCAATTCTGCTTTTAAAGGAGTTCTTCTCTTCAGTGAATTTTTCCATCTGGCCAATTCTGCTTTTCAAGAAATTCTTCTCCTCATTGAATTTTTGTACCTCTTTTTATCATTTGGTCTATTCTGTTTTTTAAGTGTTATTTTCTTTAGTATTTTTTGTGCCTCCTTTACCAAGCTCTTGACTCTTTTTTCATGATTTTCTGTCATCACTCTCATTTATCTTCCCAATATTTCCCCTACCTCTTTTACTTGATTTTAAAAATCATTTAAGAGCTCTTCCATGCCCTGAAGACAGTCTATATTTTTCTTGAAGGCCTTGGATGTAGGAGTTTTGACTTTGCTGTCTTCTGAGTGGGTGTTTTTATCTTCCTTGTCACCATAGTAACTTTCTATGGTCAGAAAATTCTTTATGTTGTTTGCTAATTTTCCCAGCCTATTTCTTGACTTTTAACTCTGCTAGAGTGGAGCTCTACTTCCAGGGTGGAGGATGCCCTGTCCCAAGCTTCAGGGGTTTTGTGCAGCTGTTTTCAGAGATACTTCTAGGGATTTGTAAGTTTAAGGTTTTCCAAGGTGTTATGATCTAAGACGGGTGTGTTTACTACTTTCCTGGCCTATTCTGGCTTGTGAGTTACCATAAGCACTCTTTTCTGCCCTGGAACTGTGAGAAGGGGCCCTACTCCACTGTGGCTACAAGCTCTAGTGTGCTAATGCTTCTCCTCACCCTGGGACTGCCATCCTGGACCATGACCCAGATCTGAGTATGGGCAAACTGTCACAGTCCTGCCTCAGTGCCAGTAAAGAGACCCCTGTAATCTCCTTCTGACCAGTTGTTTGACCCTCTTAACATCTGTGGCCTGAAAGCTCTGGAAGTAGCTGTGCAAAGGTTGTTGATTCAGTGACTCCCAAGGCCTGCTCCTGGTTTGCTGGGGTTGGATCTGCCCTGGTGCAGCCTGTGCAGGACTGTGCTCCTCTGTCACCCATGTGCAACAGATTTTTTAACTTGTCTTTGGCTGGAAAACGGTTTCACTTCATCCTTTTGTGGGTTCTGCCACTCCAGAATTTGTTTTAGGGAATTACTTAAAGGTCTTTGGAAGGGTATGGGGGAGAACTCAGGTTAGTTCCTGTCTACTATCCACCATCTTGGCTCTGCCCCTCTGGAACTATTATTTCTATATAAATAATTATACTAAATTGAAGTAATTGAACCAAACTAATAACAACTGATACACATATAGCACTTTACATATATTATCTCATTTGGGTCCTCCTTTTTTGTTATCCCACTTTTAGAAATCAGGGAAATGGGGATCATAACAACTTCTTCCCCCCCCCTTCCTCCCTCCCTCCCTTCCTTCCTTCCTTCCTTCCTCCTTTCCTTTCACTGCCACTTTGGACCTCCTAGAGCCAATACCTGGTAATGGAGTTATGAAAATGGGTCTTTGATAAACATAAAAGACTAAGCTCTGACATGATTCAGTTTCCAGCAATCCATTTATTATACGTGAAGGCTTAAAAATGGTATGAAACCAGGATGTCTATGAAAGTACTACAGTTTAAGTTTGAGAACTTTAGGAGGTACTATCTATGCTATTGCTGCTGATTATATTACATTATAGGTTGTCTTCTTGGACTTGGAGTCAAGAAGACCTGCTCATAAATACTGTCTCAGTCTCTTTTTTGTCATGTGACCTTGGTCAAGTCCCTTAATCTCTCTTAGCTTCACTTTCCTCATCTATAAAATGGAGATAATGATAGCACCTACTCCACAGAATTGTTGGGATGATCAAAGAAGAATACACATGTAAAGTGCTTCTGTAAACCTCATGGTGCCATATAAATGTTAAGATTAGTTATTATTAGCTATCAGGTAGTACTTTAAGCTCTGTAAAATACTTCACGGAACTCAATTCATTTGTTACTGACAACAACCCTGTGAGGTAAGTGCCACTATTCTCCCCACTTTATAGATGAAGAAACTGAGGCTTAGAGAGTTAAGGGATATATCGAGGATCACACAGCTAATAAATGTTTAAAGAAGGATTTGAACTCAGGACTTCTGCACTCCATCTTGCATGCTATCTATGAAGCCACTTAGCTGCCTTTGATATTTATGAGGTTTGAATTATCACCACTTGCTGGATATTGCGTGTTGACCCTCCCCTCTATCCTTTATTCTTTGGTTTCATTTTTTTTCTTCTCTTATCCCTTACAGAGCAATTTTCCATAATGCTGTCAATCAGCGAGTTGTAACAACTTATGAATATATTTATAGCCACAAACACTTTCAATAATTTATACAGCATAGAACTTGCTTTGGTGAAAAGTGAGAGCAGCCACAGACAAAATCCTTAATTTATTTAAAGAGATGCCTGCTTGGTTATTAATTACTTCAGATACAGTTACGGAATTTTCTAAGTTACCATGTAACTGATTATTTATTAACTGGTCAACACATTGGGGCGGATCATGAAGTTTTTTTTTTTTTAACAATTTAAAAAGACAGCAGATAAGGAGGAGGCAATTTTATTGCTTATGAAGGCATCTGGTGATTAGGTTTTTATTATGAACACCTTATTTAACAATTATGGAGACCTAATGGCTTCTACAGCTATATTTCACAATAAAATTTACACCTTAATGATGCTGAGTACATTTTAGATACTGAGCAGACTTTAAGGAATTATCTTAATTCCCTATTTGGGTGATGTTTACAATTTCAGCATTGAAAATTTCTCTTTGATTTTACACCTCATTGATTGCATATTAATGGCCTTGCTCTTGTGGTTATGACAGAATGAGGTCAGTATACTCTCTTGCTTATCAAACAGTGATTGTGAAATCCAAGTATGAGCCCAGCCACTGCTTCATATTAGAATGTAAGCTTCCCCAGGGCGGGAACTGTTTTTATCTTTGTATCTACAAAATTTAGCAAACAGGATATACTTAATAAAACCTTATAGACTGAATCATCATAGAATGAAATCTTTGGTGAAATAAAATCTTCAACATCAGAAACGAATACGATTTCATCAGTGGAAATGACCTGTGAGGAGAAGCATTACAATTTACTTTGCTTTGATGACCTAAGGACCTTAGGATTTTTCCTTTTGACTTTGCAGCCAAAACCTCCCATGTGTGTTTCTCCTCCATTAGAACGTGACCTCTTTGAGAGGAGGGACTGTCTTACTTCTTTATTGTATGCCCAGAGCTTAGCATAGTGCTTTGAACATAGTAAGAACTTCATAAATGCTTTATTCATTCATTCATTTATTCAATGGCCTCTAATATGATCTTATGATTTATAGCTAGTCCACATGTATTTACACTATTTGAAGATATAATTATGTAAAACATGGCAACTGGCTTCAACCCAGTGAAAATGTGCAATGCAAATTCAAATGATGTGACCAATTTAGGGAGATTCATTATTAATGCTAATTATTCACATGCATCATTTGGGACCTAGCTATACACTGTCATCTGGGCAGATTAGCTGCTGACCTTTGTGGGTACACTATCCTCCACTTTGCCATGCACGCTAACTCCAAATGTAAGTTCACCCCAGGTGGGGACAAGGTGGTCATTAAGCATGCCACTGAGATCCAGAGCCCACGTCTCCAGGAGTGGGATGCTTACCAAAGAACCAGCAAAATTTCAGGCATTTATTGAATCTAACACCATGAATTTCTCTAGAATAAGGCAAAGACAGATCCTCTAGAGTAAAATAGTGTTCTCCTGTGTAATACTGACAATATTATAATACCTTTTTTGGAGGGGTATTTAGAATTGTGATTTTATTGGTGCAAGGAACACCGAGTATCGGATCTCCCTCTATACATGCAAATCAACAACTCATCTGTAATTTATAGTCTTAAAAAGTCATTTGGGTATACTAAAAAGTTAAGTGATGTACCCATGGTCACATATTTAATTGACAGCATAGGTGGGACTTAAACTCAGGCCTTTCTAGCTTCAAGTAGAGCTCCCTCTTCATTCCTTCACAGTGCCTCTCTCTGTAATTACACATAACAATTGTGCCATTCTGCTGAAAGGTACAGGAAATAAATCTAATAGCTTCCTTCCATCAATAGGCATCAAAATATGAGCAGGAGTCCTTACCTTTGTGAGAATCACAATGCATTATGTATGTGCTGCCCAGGGGGCAAAAATGAAAGAAGAAAACAACACAATATTTCCTTTAAATGTCAAAAAGGCAACACGGAAGGTTTTGGGCCAATCAAAGATGAAGCATGACATCCTGAGCAGCATCTCTAAGCAGAACAGGATCTATTGTATTTGGTAGCTGGGAAGATCTGAGAAAAGAACATGAATTCTGCTCTCTCTGCATCAGTCTCATCAACTCTTGGGGTCTGTGATGATCTCTAATAATTGCCATAGAGGTATCCAAACCTATATGGCTCAAATGTTGAAATGCAAGCCCCATATAAAAGGATTTCAAATTGGAAGGAACCTTGGAGATCCATTCCCCCCCCCCCTTTTATTTTATAGGTGATGCCCAGAGAGGTTCAATGATTTGTCAAAGGTCACACAGGAGTAATAACTAGGAAATTTGACAAGTTCCACAAATTGCATCTGTGGTAAGAGGCATGAAATGTGTCCTCAGGACTCTGGCCAAGGCTAAAGCTATAGATGCTGCAGGGGAGTAGGGGCACCATCCCAATGGGAAGACATAAGAAACCCTACCACACCAATGCTGGGCAGGGAAGGGGAGCAAGGCAGAGGAGAGGATGAGTCTGCCCCAACTTGATATCTGGTAGCTTCACCTTCTAACTAATTATTTGTGTTAACTGAGAAACAACAAGGTTTAGTGGTTGGAGAGCTAACCTTATACCCAGGAAGATCTGGGTTCAAATCCTACCTTTGATACATACTGGCTATGTGACTCTGGGCAACTTACTTCACCTCTCAGGTTCTCAAAGTATGGTCCAGGGACCCTGAGATCCTTTCAGAGGGACCACTAGGTCAAACTTACTTTCAAAATAATACTAAGATAATTCAAATTCTATCATGGGAAATAACAATAGATATAATTCACCTAAACAAAAGTTCTTTAGGGAATGGTTCTCAATAATGTTTAGGAGTGTAAAGAGGTTCTGAGATAAAAATGTTTGAGACCTGCTGCTCTGTAGTAACTCTCCAAGATTATAAGTCAGCTAGTCAGTCAATACATATTTATTAAAATTGATAGTATCATGGAAACAATGACCATGAACTTGGACAGATTTTGAGAGGTAGTGGAAAATAGAAGGGTCTGTCATGCTGTGGTCTGTGGCATCACAAAGAGTAAGATATGACTGAACAACAACAAGAAACTACAATGTGACAGGCGGTATGGTAAGCCTGGGGACTTTGGCAGAGAAGGTACCAGCCTGTATGGGGGGCTCAAAATGTTTATGGACTAATTAAATGATTGCTGGGTAGAGGCAGTTTTCCCATTTGGGAGTTCATTATCAGTACAATTGCTGGTGTAGTCCCAATCCTTTACTCCTATTCTTGATAAGCAGGTGCTAAGCTCTGTTGTTTCTAGCTGCTGTCTGTACCTTCTAACCCTGTCATCCTTGGGCAAAGCCCTTGCTATGCTGCTCTAGGTTCACACTCACAGCTCTAGAATCAGAATTAAAAGCCAGTTTTTCAAACTCCAAACCCAATGCACCTGCTCCTCATCTCTGCACCCCAGAGGTTTGTGGAAAGGAGAACATTTTGTAAACTCTGGAATGCTACCTAAATATGAGTTTATCAGTAGCATTAATAGAAATAAATACTATTTTCCTATAAGAACATATTTCCTACCAGAGGGTAGAGACTGGGTGATGGGCAGAGACAGAAAAAAACACCCATTCTAAAAGGGGGCTGGTGTTATTTTCCTACATTCCCCCAGGCCCATTCTGAGAAGGATATTGGAAAAGAAGTTCAGTAGGTAGAACCCTGGGCGAGAAGAGGATGGGCACCTGAGGCTCTATATTTATATAATTATACCTTGGTCAAACCAGAAAGAAGTATGCTTTAACCTATTCTGCTTATGAGTATGTAAGTAAATGTTCACTGAAGGCTCAGAACAGGGAAGGAATTAGATATATAGCCTTGGGGCATTTATTCTGGGAAGAGAAGACTTAGGAGTGGGGCTTGGTAGCTATCTTCAAGGGGAGAAGGGATTGGACTTGTCCTGTTTAACAGCAGAAAAGAGAACTAAATGCAATGGGTGGATGATGCAAAGAGGCAAATTTTGGTGAGATATCAGGAAAACAAAAAACAGAAACAAAACCTTCCTGATGATTAGAAACCAGAAGCAGAAACGGCTGCTACGGTATGTAAGGGGTTCCCTTTTTTTGGAAGGTCTTTGAGCAAAGGATATGGGCAGCTAGGTGGTACCATAGTGCATACAGCACAGGGCCTGGAGTCAGGAAGACTCATCTTCTTCAGTTCAAATCTGTCCTCAGACACTTACTAGCTGAATGGCCCTGGGCAAGTCACTTAACCCTGTTTGCCTCAGTTTCCTCATCTATAAAATGAACTGGAGAAGGAAATGGAAAACTACTCCAGTATCCTTGCCAAGAAAAACCCAGATGGGCTCACCAAGAGTCAAACATGATTTGACTAAACAAAAAATGAATATATGGCTCTCTGGGAGAGGAAGGGGGAGGGATACATACATACATATACACATGTATGTATCTATACATATACAGATGTATAATACATTATAGATATACACATATATGTACATAGATAGGTATATATGCATATAAATATATACATACATGTACATATATAGGTATACATATACATATTACAGATAAATATGCATGCGTATCCCTTCCCCTTCCTCTTCGAGTGTCACAAATACACAATACATATATACATATTTATATACATACATATATGTATGCATATATCCCTCTATCTTCCTCTTCCAGAGATCCATCTCTTATAATAAAAAAGGAGGCAAAAACCAGCAGAGCATGAGAGCATAGGGTCATGGATCTATGGAAGTCAGAGGAGGAGACAGATCACCCCTTCCCCCCTATGCTTACATTCAACTATCTCTCCTAGGGTCAAATTACATTTCCTTTTATATCTCCAGTAGGACAGCAGGCTGGACTTTCTAGGGGAGGGGTTCTTTTTTTTTTTTTTAGGCGATTGGGGTTAAGTGACTTGCCCAGGGTCACACAGCTAGTAAGTGTCAAGTGTTTGGTCTGAGGCCGGATTTGAACTCAGGTCCTCCTGACTTCAGGGCTGGTGCTCTATCTACCGTGCCACCCAGTTGCCCCTGGGGAGGGGTTCTTAACCTGGGATCTGTGGACTTTAAAAAATATATTTTGATATCTGTATTTCAGTATAAATGGTTTCCTTTGCAATCCTCTGTGTTTTATTTTATGCATTTAAAAACATGATTCTGAGAAGGGGTTCATAGGTTTCACCAGACATAGCCAGATGGATCCAGGACATAAAAAAGTTCAGAACTCTTGCTCTAGGGGGGATAATCCCTATCTCCACTTAATTGAATCTGCTCCAAATATTGAGATTTTTTAGTCAAGTTTGAACCACTGCAAGGAGGATCAACAGAAATGACGCTACAAAACTAAGCTAATAACTTTCTTCCTGGAGTGGACTCTGGGATAATGTATACTTGGGACAATTTTGCAAGGATGAGGAAGGAAGCATAGTGATCTTCTGCCTTAGAAAACATAGCCATGTCCTTGTCCAGATGTATTTGGTGTGGTTCATGCAAATGGCTCAGTCTTCTTATGCTTTGCTCCCCTCCTCACACTCTACAATCCAGCCATATAAGCCTACCAGCTGGCCTTCACACACAGCGCTCAATCTCCAGATGCCATACTTTTGTATCTGCTGTCCTCCCTGCCTGCCATGCTCTCCCTCTTCACCTCTGCTCCAAATTTCCTTTGAGACAGCTCAATTTTCACTTTCTATAGGAAGCTTTTTCCAGTCCCACATTCATCCCTGCTGGTGCCTTCCCTCTGAGCTTCCCTTGCATTCACACTCTCCATAGCTCGTTTGATCATAGATATTTTTATGCTGTCTCTCCTATTAGAATGTGAGGTCTTTGAAGGGAAGGACACTTTCTGCCTTTGTTTGTATTTCCAGTGCTCAGCACAGGCTTAGAATACAGTAAGAACACAATAAATGCTTCATGAGTGAGTAAATGAATGAATACCAGGCAGGACTCTAATTCAAGCTATTCAAGTCTCCATGAATCTATTTCACATCGATGATGTAAACATAGAATTTCTGAGTGGGAAGGGGCCTCTGTGGCAATTTAGTCCAACCCATACATATATAAAAATCTACTCTATCACACACACCAGATAAATATTCATTTGTTCTTTGTTTTGTTGTTGTTCAGTCATTTTCTTATGATATAGCAGTCATTGATGCCTTGGTTTCCCTATAGCAACTCCAGCTGGCACAGCATGTTCCCTATTGCAACACACACACACACACACACACACACACACACACACACTTTTCTGTGTGAGCAGATAAATGTAATCACAGGAGCTGAAAAGGTGAAAGTCTACTGCCTGGGAAGCAGGCTTGGAATCTCATTAATTCCAATCCAGGCTCCATTGGTGATGTGCTCTGTGACAGTGGGCAAATCGTTTACTTTTTTGGGCTCAATTTTCTCAGCTTGAAAATGATCAGAACCATGCCAATGAAATAAAATGGCAGAATGAGATTCCGCGCTGAGCCAGACAGCAGGGAAGCAAACGACAGGTAGTATCTCGATGCCATTAAAAGGATGCAGAGAAAGGCAAAGAAACCTTTGTAGTCTAGTACTGTCACCTTCTGGTAAATGGGCATAATGAACCTAAGCTAAAAAAATCCAGCTAAGAGAAAAACAGTCAAATTTAAAAAGGTTGATTAACCAGTGCTTTAAGTACTTCATGTTCTCTTGAACTTTGTCCCATCTTAATTTAATACACCTTCTTTTTTTGGCCCATCATTAGAAATGTTGCTAATGGAGCCGTCAAGTCAACTTGAGATTTCATTAGTATTGGGATATTTTAGGTGAAGAAACTCCCTTTACCCATGCAGGTCACTATCTTCTCTGCAACTTACTGTCTTAAGAGCATTTTTGAGAGCAATGAGGGGTTAAGCAACTTGCTCAGGTTCACAGAGAAAGAATGCAGGTCTTCTTGGCCTTGAGTTGAATGAAGCAAAACCTAAACAAAACATAACCCTTCATTCCCCAAACAACTAAACTCAAGTTTTCATTTCTGTTGCAAAGATATTTTTTTGCTTACCTATAAAGACAATTTTATTCAAAATGCTGTCTACAATAGGTATCTCCATTTTCTCTCTTTTCACTCTCTTCTTAACTCCTTACAATTGGGCTTCCAACCTTATCATTCCACCTAAAAATTCCTCTCTCCACAGTTACCAATGATGTTTTAGTCCCCAAATTCAGTGACCTTTTTCCAATCCTCATTCTCTTTGATCTCTCTTCAGCCTTCAATGTTGTTGCTCACTCTTTCCTCCTTGATACTCTCTTCTCTCTAGGTTTTCAGGGCACTTGTTTCTCCTGACTGATCGATCTCTCTCTACCTCCTTTGATGGATTGGCTTCCACATCATGCCCCAATGTCTCTGCTGACCTCCAATCTCACGTTTCCAACTGTCATGCAGACATCTCACATTGGAT
Source organism: Vombatus ursinus (assembly GCF_900497805.2). Classification (NCBI taxonomy): domain Eukaryota; kingdom Metazoa; phylum Chordata; class Mammalia; order Diprotodontia; family Vombatidae; genus Vombatus; species Vombatus ursinus. Next base: position 4,762,940 of record NW_020951112.1, on the reverse strand, counting down.
GTCCAGAAAACATTTTAAACCTTTTCCTCTAAACACTCCACCTATTCCTACCTTTCCTATTACTGCAGAGGGCAAATGCATACTTCTAGACCTTTAGGTTCACAACCGTGGAGTAATCCTGGGTTCTTCACTATCTCTCACCACTCCTGCCTCCCACATCCAAGCTGTTGCCAAGGCCTACCAATTTTACCTCTCCAGCATCTCCAAAAGAGCACCCCTTTTCACCTCTGACATTGCCATCATTCTGCTGCAGGTGCTTGTCTTCTCATACCTGGATATTACAATACTCTGCCGTGAGGGTCTGTCTGCCTCAAGTCTCTCCCCACCCCAATCCATCCTCCATTCTACCACTAAAATGATGTTCTTAAAACTCAGCCCAACCATGTCATCTCCTTCCTTCATCTCTTGTCTCCAGGCACTTCCTTGGGCTGTCTCCCATGCTTGGAATGCTCTCTATCCTCAACTCTACCTACTGACTTCTCTGGCTTCCTTTAAATCACAACTAAAATCCCATCTTTCACAATAAACCTTCCCCAACCCCTCTCAATCCCAATGCCTTCTCTCTGATAATTATTTCCTATTTATCTTGTATCTAGCTTGCTTTGTATATATTTGTTTGCAAGTTATCTTCCCCATTAGAAGGAGGAAGACCTGAGTTCAAATTTTGCCTTTGTCTCTTCCTACCTTTTTTCAGTCTCAATTTCCTGATTCATAAAATGGGGATAATAAAGATACAAGTGTTTTGCAAACCCTAAAGTGAAACACAAGGCATCCAAAAAGCCTTAGTACAGTTTCAAGTTTTCTAAAGTTTATGTCACCAAGACTCTTGGGACATCCTATAGAGTTGTGAGATATTATTATTTCCCATTTGCTTACCATATTCTCAGTACTCTAGGCAACAAAAATAGAGGTTCTTAACTTGGGGTCTATGAGATTTTTATATTTTGATACAATTAGTTTCCTTTGTAATTCTTATGCATTTGAAAACATTATTCTAAGAAGGGGTCCAGCTGCTTCACCAGACTGCCAAAGGGGTCCATGACTCAGAAAAGGCAAAAAACCTCTAAGACTATATGTTGAAGAAAAAAACCACCAGCCTGAACTGGTAGAGAGAGTTTTCTCATCTGGGACTTATCAAGAGTAATCAAATCAGAGGTCCAATCTCTCTCCCTATCCTATTCTAATTTGCATATACTTGTATTTATATTCCAATTAACATGATAATTATTTGTGTATATGTCTACTACTCTACTAGATTACAAGAGTTTCCTAATAATTAGAGCTGCATAATTAGAAGTGGAATGGGCTGCTTCAGAAGGTCTTCATCAGAGGTTTTCAGGCAGAGGTTTGGTATGTTGTAGATGGAATTCCTGTCCAGGTACAGGCTAGACCAGATGGCTTCTGAGCTCTCTTCCAGCTCTGAGATTCTATGATTCTATCCTCCTCTGTTTCTGAGAGCAGGTACCACATCTTTGCATCTTCTGTAGTACTTATCTAATGCCATCTTTTGCATGTATATATATATATGTATGTATGTATATATATATGTGTGTATGTATATATATATAGGAGGTCACAATTAGCCTTTCGGTGGTTAGAATTCAGGTCCCCTGACCCTATGAGTGCCCAGTCCCTTTTTACAGCCTTCCATGGGCTGGAAATCAGACAGGGCTCCTGAAGAAGTGTACCTGCCAGCAAAGGAAAGCTGCTCCATGATTCATTCTCACAGCATCCATCTCCGGAGCCTGTTCCCTTGGACTTACAAAGGATGAGGCTCTGGGGAGGAGAAGCAGAGAACCAATGAGTCACTCACTGGCAGGTAACTAGTAATTTTGACATTGGTATTCAGACCATGGAACTGGTTACTTTGCCTTGCTTCAGCCCCTTCTCAGGTTCGAAGGTTTTTCCAGCATGCTCTTTATTACTCTGTTCAATATCTTTATTGCTATGCTCAATCATGGTTCTGCTTCTCTCAAACACAGCTTTCCTTTCGAAACCGTAACACCTTTTATTTTTTATAAATTCATTTCTCCATGAACTTCTTTCTTTTCTACTCCTATTCTTTTTACATTGATCATCATGTTTTTCCTTCTGGGTTTTATTTTTATGCTATTAAGTCCTCTCATTTTCCCCATTTGTTACACCATTTCTCATTCTTTGTGTTCTTGACATTGTCTCCAATTCCCCCAACTGCCAGTGTTCTTGCTATTGAACTACCTTGCATCTCACACTTTTGCATTCATTCTCTCTCTATCCTCTAAATGCTTATATGTATGCTTGTCCTCCCTAAAGGAGTATAAAGTCCTTGCCAATCAGCATTATTGCATTCATTGTATTGGCATCCACAGTGTCTAGCACAGTGCTAGGCACCTAAGAAGTGTTTCATAGATGCTGGTTTATTGGAATGATTCATGCTCTTCTTTACATTTTTTAGATTTTCTATTTTCTTCCCCTTTGATTCATACACAGCAGGGAAAATGTCCCTCGCTGGGCTTGCCTTGTGTACATAAAGATGGTAAAAGAGACAACTTCTTTCTCTCTCAGGAACAAAAACCCCAAAGCATTATGATAATAGCAAGTAATAAATAATAATATAAATATAAAGAGCAGTAATAATAATAATATTCCTTAATATAGCGAGACAGCATGGTGTAGCAATAATAATAAAAATAATACTAATGACAGTACTAATATGATTCTGGGATTATAAAGTGGACTATAACAGATTTGGAAAGTATCCTAAGAAAAAAAAATCCTACAATATTAATGAACTACAGGGCCCTATTTTTAAATTCTACATCTGATGTTCCTTCCTATGCAAACTTGTACAAGTGACAAACTCCCTGGACCTCACTTTCTTCCCCTGTGAAAAAAGGGTCTGTAGGTAGAGGGGAACAGTGTGGACTGGATGGCTTTTGAGGTTATTTGCTGCTCCGATAAAATGAGAAATCTATTTAGAGAAAGCTATTTCATAACCTCTGAGGTATGATCAAATAAGGGCTCTTGATTTCTTAGGGGAGTTGGGGAGTTGTCATCTTTGAAGCGAAAGGTAAATTACTGAAAGCCAGGAGACCCCGATTTAAGCCACTGAAAGGTATATATGTGAGACAGAAGATAGGAGATAAGAAGTTGAGCCCGAAGATGGAAGAATGGCAAAGACAGGAGGCAGGGGACTATTTGCAGCTTGTTGGAGCTGTTGGGAGAGACCACCAACTGGACCAGTCAGGTGACAAGTAATACGTAGGTGGGGAAAAAGTAACAGGTGGTGGGCAAACAAGAATACTATGGTAAGGGTTTTTAAACTGATCTCACTCCAGGGGACCAGTCACTAACCAAATGTCATTCTTAAAGACTGTTGAGAATGACAAGCTAATAATTGGAACAATGCACAAGACCCAGAGTCGACAAGACGTGAGTTCAAATCTAGCCCTAGAACATTTACTGGATACGTGACTCTGGGCAAATCACTTAAACTTTATCTGACTCAGTTTTTTCTTCATCTGTAAAATGGAAATAATGATAGCACTTACCTCCCAGGATTGTGAGGAGTAAAAGAGATAATATTTGCCAAGTGCTTTGCAAATCTTAAAGCACTATGTAACATGCTAGCTATCAGCTATTAAGAAGGTCGAGTAAATTTTAGTGAATTTATGGTATTATGTAGTTTTTTAAGACACTTATATAGGGAGGCAGCACGGTGTAGTGGATAAAGAGCTGGCCAAAGATTTAGGAAAACCTGGGTTCAAATTCTGTCTCTCATATGTACTGGCTATTCAATCCTGGACAAATCATTTAATCTCTCAGTTTGCCAAGAAACTCTCTCCAAATCACTCAAGAATGTACAAATTCAAACTATGTTTCATTACCTAAAATTGAAACATAACCAAAAGTTTACAGAAGGGGGTGTATTAAGAATTAAAGATATCCCATTCAGTCAACTTGTACCTGTGCCTGCCTGCCTGCTTGTCTGTCTGTCTGTCTGTCTGTCTCTCTCTCTCTGTTTGTGGTCCTGTGTGTGTGGAGGCTAAATAGGCTTATCCATTATTAAAAAGTATGCTGGGGTAGGGGTCTGTTCTAGCCTTTCTAAGACTTGGGCCAGAGGTGTTGGGTCATACACTATTGTGTCTATGGGGCAGTCTGCTAGGTGCCAACTGGTATAGGGGCTGCTGGGAATTTTGCTAAATGGGCTCTTAAGATAGGCAGGGTTGGGCCCTCCCTGCATGAAAGAAAGGCAGAAGAGGAGGCCTTGGCAGGACATCATGGCATCTGCTGTACTTAATTCCCAGAAGATGAATGATGAAGCACCTCAATTGGAAGCATTTGTTTCTGGTTCCTTTCAGACACTCCGATAGCATTGACTAATGGGCATGGTCCACGAAAGAGAAGGCATAGTACAGGGAACAGCACAGTACTAGTTAGGAGGCTGGGCTAGGAAGGAAATTTGTTGGGTTTTAATTGTCCTTTTATTGATTTCATTTGCTTATGTGAGTGGAGGCTGCTACTGTTTTAGGGTTTAATGTGTACCTTAGAATGTCTATGAGTGTGTGTGTGTGTGTGTGTGTGTGTGTGTGTGTGTGTGTGTAGGGGAGAGGGGAAGAGAGGAGAGAGAGAGGGAGGAGGGAGGGAGGGGGAGAGAGAGAGAGAAAGAAAGAGAGAGAGAGAGAGAGAACGAACAGTAGACATTGGTTAATGGCTCGTTCTTCTGCCTTTCTTTTAGGCAAGGAGGGTCCATCCATGCTTGTCTTGGGAAACCCATCCCCCAAATTCCCAACCAGTGGTCTTGGTGGGGGTGTTAATATTGGCAGTATTATTATCATTCTCATGCGTCTAGCACAGGCGTCATTAACCTGGGTCCACTGACCTGTGGGTAGATTTTGGAAGGTCCCTGAACTATTATGGGAAAAAAGCTCATCTTTATTTCACTAATCTCCAAACAAAATTTAGCACTGCCTTGAATTATGAATCTAGGTGACAAGCCACGGTATGATTAACAGTACCTGTGACTCTGTCATCCATAGAACTCTTTCCTATTACATATTTGTCACAGATATTCTGAAATACCATTTATGCTCATCATACTATAAAATGACTGTAGATATTAGATCTGCTTTGTAATATTTTAATACATCACAAATCTGTTTTAAAAAATATTTTGATAAGTGTATTTCAATATAATTGGTTTCCTTTGTAATTCCATGTATTTTTTTTATGCTTTTAAAAACATGATTCTGATATGGGGTCCATAGGTTTCATCAGACACTGCCAAAGGGGTCCATGACACAAGAAAGGTTAGTCTCTCTGCTAATACTTTTTTTTTAATAAAGGGCTTTACTTCTCTCTCCCCCTCCCCCCCCACTGCTCCTTGTTCTTCTCTCTAGCCAGGTAGATCACAAGCCATTGGCTCATATACAGGGTGTCTCCAAGTCTGTACTAAGACTTTGAGGATACCCTGTATTTAGAGCTGGAAGGGATCCCAGAGGTCATTGGTTTCAACCCCTACATTTTACAAATGAAAATCGTGGGTTTATGGAATCATAGATCTAGAGTTTTGGAGGGGACCTTAGAGGCCAATCTCCTCATTTCACTGTTGAGGAAACTGAGGTCCAGAGAATTTAAATAACTTGACCAAGGTCATATGGGTAGCATGTAGCAGAGCCATTGAATCTATGACCTCTGACTTCAAAGCCAGGGCTCTTCTCATTGCACTAAGCTACCTCCATTGATGATTCCTAGTCTCTGAATTCCATCTTTTGCCCCTGGGTCTTTTCATAGGATGTTCCCCATGGCTGGAATAGGCATCCACCTTACCTTGACCTTATAAACTCTCTGGTTTCCTCTAGGCTCTGCTGATGTGCTACCTTCTTTGGAAAGCCCATCTTGATTTCCCTAGTTATAAGTGTTCTTTCTATCCTTAAATTATCAGGTGTATATTTATCTATTTACAGATGAATAGCCCTAAGCCTAAACCAATTTGCCTTTTTTGGGGGGGGATGGGTTGTGCTGAAGACTACAGTGTCCTTGAGGCCTGGGGAGCATCCCCATCTCCTCTACCTGCAGAATATAAACTCTATGATGACAGCAACTGTTTCATTGTTTGTCTTTGTACCGTCAAGGCCTTAAGTGTTTTCTCCTCAGGCAGAAGAGGAGAGACATTGGGGTGATGCAGTGGAAATAAGCCACTATCTGAGACAGGAAGATCTGCCTTTGACACATGCCGGCTGTGTGACCCAGGATAAGTCCCTTTACCTCTCAGCATCCTATGTAGCTCTCTAGAATTATAAATTGCTGAGAAAACGCTGATCTGTAGCAGTGGAGGGAATTTCTTACCCAGAACTCCTTATGCCTATGAAATCAGAGGTCTGGTTAATAAAAAAGATGATCATCAGGGGCAGGACAACTGAGTTAAAAATAAGTCACTTGGGGAGGGTGCATATACTGGCTTGGATGGTGGGCTGTCTTTGGAAAACAAGAGTTATGTCAAAAACTGCAAGCTGGGTTAGAATTTTCTTTTCCTTTTGCAGTTCATGAAGGGATTGGTTAGCCATGGGATATTAACTCATGAGTTTTATGAACTGGAGGCACATCTTGACAAAGTCTTGACAAAAAGAATCCAGTCCAAAGGAGAGGGAGAATTGAGGAGGCGTGGGGTTCAGAATGAAATGAGGCAGAGTCAAAAGCAAAATTAAAAACAAAACACTACTAATGCTACTAAATACTACTACTACTAATAGCAACTAATGTTTATATGGCATTTACTATGAGCCAGGCACTGTGTTAAATACTTTACAATTATCATTTCCTTTGATTTTTACAACAACTCTGGGAGGCAGGTGCTATTATTATACCTATTTATAGATGGGGAAACTGAGGTTACATGACTTGCCTAGGATTGCCCAGCTAGTAAGTGTAATTGTAAATAATAATGTGGAATGTACATATGTATGCATACATACACGTACATGTGTATATATATATATATATACATACATACATATATATGGAGAGAGAGAGAAAGAAAAGAGGGGACATAGAAAGAGGGAGAGAGGGAGAGACAGAAAGAGAGAAAGAGAGAGAAAGAGAGAAAGAGAGAGAGAGAGAGAGAGAGAGAGAGGAAAAATGGAATGATGTAAACAAATACTTTGAGGTAGTTTGTCAATTTATATATTTTTGCTAATACGTAAATAATGTTGGTTTATGCCTTTATGCACAATCTTTTTTGCTTTAATTTGTATATTTCAAGGTTTGTATTTGTTAAGGGTTAAATTTATATTGAAAAAAAATTTTTAAAGAAAAAAAATATTGTGATCACAAAGGAAAAAACCCTAGAATGAAGCTTGGGGATATCAGCTCAGGGGGGACCTCCCAGCCTGATCCAAGGAAACTCCTCTGGTCCTCGGGTAATGCTTCCTGTAAAACACAAGGGTTCTGAGTCTTCCTTTGGCAGAAGATACAACTATGACATAAGAGAAAAGTATTTTCTTGAGAAGTCTTTCTTTGGTTGTGGGGTATTGAGGTAGAGAGTTTAGAATTAGAATGGATCTTAGAGACTATCTAGGATAGGCCAACTCGTTGCTTCATTTTCCAGGTGAGGAAACTGAGGCCCAGAGAGAGAGACGATGTGCCCTTCCCACAGACAGAAAGTAGAAGAGCCAGAACTGATCCATATATGGTGTAATGTAAAGGGCATCAGATTCAGAGGGACAAGACTGAGGTTTTGAATCCTCATGTGCCTAACCTGTATAACCTTGCATATTTAGCCTTTCTGGGAATGTTTCCTCATCTACAAAATTAGGTGATTGGACCAGACATCTCTAAGGGCCTTTTCATCTCTAAGTCTATGATCCCAGGACTTTGAATTCAGTGCCCTTTCCACTAAACTGTAGTACATTTCATCCAAACACAAGAACAAGACACCCCTGTCCACTGGTCCTACTTTCAGGCTAGACCTCACAACCACCATCCAGAGAGAATCCAGCCATCTTCACCAATTGCCAAACAGCTGCTACCCACAGGACAGACAAGCCAGCCTAACTGAAGCAGGGGGCACCCTGAGGGAGAGATAGGAGCCAGGCAAGTCAAACCACTATGACTGCCATCTTGACCACCATCTCCCCTCCTACCCTAATGGAGATAGACCAGGACTCTGAACTTAGGAGCCTTGGGAATAGTAGTGTTCCCCCCAAACCACCAGATCTGCTTTCAGTCCAGCTGCTGTAGCCAGAGGAGAAATTATTTAGGAGAAACAGCCTACCTTCCTCATCACCACCAGCAGCAACTGTCATCTAATGCTACCAACAGGCAGAAAGGCAACGGGGCCCTGGCAGTAAAAGCAACCCCCAAATCTCAGGTCCTGCATCTAGTCCAGCCCTCACAGCCATTATCTGGGGAAGCAACTCCAGTGGATAAGGAGGGGCCAGCCATCTGCACCAACTAACTGCCACCCACAAGGCAGGCAAGTCAGCCTAGTTAAGGCATCAAGGTACGGGAGGTGGGAGGGGCAGGAGAGAAAAGAGGCAGCATGTATTAGGCAAGTCAAACCATCCTCTCTACCTTGATAATCATTTCTTCTCAGCCCACCAATGGAGATGGCCCTAAATTCTGAACCCAAGAGCCTTGGCAATAGCAATGCTTCCAGCCAGGTGCCCACAGACATCATTCTGGGAAGCAACCTCAGTGAAGATGTAGCCTGGCAAGTGCTCCTGGAGATGCTACAGTTACTGACGAGCCAGCAAAGAAATTTCTTGTTACCAAAGTCCTTGGCACCGCCAAGTGGTTCTACATTAGAAACTGACATCATCCTATCAGTGTAAATGACATTAAACAAGAGGCGATATCTTTGCTTTGCTACTGCCCCCTAAGGACCGAAGGATCTTTCCATCCGATGTGCAGCTTATATGGGTTGTGTCCTTCATCAGAACGTGAGCTTCTGGACAGCAGGGACTATGTGACCGCTCTATTTGTAGCCTCAGAACTTTGCACAGTTACCCACAGTAACTACTTTAAGTAACTTTTAGTTTACCTTTATATTGTATGTATGTATGTATATGTATATGTATATATGTATATATATTTCCCATTCATTTGTTCATTCATTCATTCATTCAAACTGATATTTGTCATGTTTCCTATACATGAAATGCCCTCTCCCTTTTACTCAGATGTTCCCTGGGCCTGGAATGCCCTCTCTCAACATCTCCACTTCTTGAAACTTTGCAAGGGTTTGGCTCCAGTGTTATAACCTATATAAATCCTATACAGACCCTTTACCCATCCACATTTGTTAGAACTCCTTGGATATATTTTGCACCTATTTGTCCATGTATGTGTTGTTTGTTCTAGAACAGGAGTTTTAATCTCTTTTTGTGACATGCACTCTTTCTTAGATTACTGTTTTTTAAAATGCATAAATTAAAAAAAAACAGCATAGGATTACAAAGGAATCCCATTATATTACAGTGATAAAAATATTAAAAAAATTAATAGACACCAGGTTGAGAACACTTGCCCTGAAATGATGTAGATTCCTTGTGAGCTGAAAATGTTTTTTTTTTTTTTCCACTTTTGTATCTCCAGCGCCTAGCTCAGTGTGTGGCTGAAAACAGACACTTAATAAATGCTTGGTGCCTTGCCTTGATGACTTGTTGAACTGCTACTGAACTGACCATGCCGTACAAGGAGTCTGAGCTCTATAAAAATATTTTTTTCTGGCTATAGTAAGTTGTTAGGCTCAGAAAAGTACATTTTCACCCTCCAAATCAAGTAGATGAGAGTTTTAACACCAGAATCAGAGAATCTCAGGACTGATCAGGCCTGCAGGGGCCATCGACTCCAAATTCCATTGGAAGAAGAATTTTATAGTCCTCCTAACAAATGTTCATCAAGCTGCCACTACAAGATCTCCAGTGATGGGAGGTGCAAGAGAGAGAACAAGGAAACACCGACATTTTCTACACAATTAGTCACTGAAAATACATCGAGAAGCAAGGATATCTTCAAAAGGCAATAATATAACCCAAACTAATAACTAAGGCAAATCAGTTACTTAAGCCAGACATGGCTATTCTCCATACTTGCCTGACTCCTTTCACAACAAAATGTAGAACAGTAAAATAAAGCTTATTTGATTGATTATTACATGAAAAATGCAACATCTTGGGGGATATTTTTGGAGTCTCCTTCCTTCCTTCCTTCCCTTTCTTTCTTTCTCTTTTTGTTTCTCCTTCCTTCTTTCTTTTCTTCCTTTCCCTATCATACCCAGGCTGGAAGTGCGTGGGGTAGTCATGGACTCTGGTTGGCACAGGTGCTTTGACTGGTTCTGATTCCAACATGAATCAGCCCACCCCCTCCTTAGGCATCCAGGTGACCCTCCTCATTATATTACTGCTGAACTTAATACAGACATCCAATCAGCTCAGTCCAGTGCAGCCCAGAACTCTCAAGCTTAAGAGGACAGCCAGCCTCAGCCTCCCTGGAGACAGGGATTCTAGGCATGAGCTGCAGGCTGGGCTCTATGCAGATATAGCACTGCACTTGATGCTCAAGTGTTTCTATAAGGAACTTTTGGTCAACTGAGTTAACTCTGCTCTGGTGTCAGAAGTAGACAAAGCATCACATGAAGTGGGGAAATATCATTTAGAGATTCTTGGGAAGGGCAGCCTCTGCTTCATGGGCAAATCTAAAAGTCAATATAATACTTTAGAAACTTTAGCAAAACAAAGAATGTATATGACCAACACATGAAATCAAAGAATATAATAGAATAATTGTCTGGTATGTGGTAATGAATACAAGTTGTTCAGGACTCAGAAAGAGAGAGAAATTACATTGTGATCTAGCAGCCTGAAACGTATGTAGATACAAAAGGTTTTAGTTTTTAGGGAAGAGTGCATGAATGATTTAGGAGGCATCAATGACACAGTGGAAAGAGGCCTGGACTTGGATTCCCTGAGTTCAAATCTCACCTTTGCCATCTATTACCTGAGTGACCTTGCACATACATGCACATAGGATATATACCATTATGATATATATGATAACACACATACACATATTTATGCAAGCCTGTGCGAGTAAGTGTTTAACAACTCACTTTCAAAAAGCTCATGCCATACTTTTAAGTTTAATCTGCATTAACATTTTGTCCATCATTTCCTTAAGCATAGACAATCAACAAAATAATAAAGCAAGCCCTGATGTATTTGATGTATTTGATGGAAACGCTCACACTGAAAATTTAACAATCAACTCTCATTACTGGCTCTGGTACACCCCTTTATGTTTATGTGTGTATGTGTGTATGTATGTGTGTGTATGTATGTATATATATTTAAACTGGCAGTGTGATTTCAATGAGTCAGGGAAATCCTCATAAGGAGTAACTTTTTACCAATGTAAATACATATCTACTTTGTAATTTGCTGTCCTAAAGGAAAGGTTATTTACCTTTTTTGTGTCATACAGGTACCCCTGGGATAGTTTGTTGAAGCCTTTGGACTCCTCAGAATAATATTTTAAAATGCATAAAATAAGACATACGGAATTAAAAAGGAAACCAATTACACCAAAACATAGCTATTAAACTATTACAATAAAGTCACGGACACCACATTTAAGAATCTATGTTTTAAAGAGCTGGCTTGACCACTAAGAGTTTAAGTGACTTGCCCAGGCTCATACAGCTGTTAGTAGTCAGAAGCTGGACCTGAACCCAGATCTTCCTAACTTCCTGCTTCCTGACTTAATTAGTAGATAGCTTGTTATCCACCAAACCATGATGCCTTTCATGTACGTATATACTCTGTCTCTATTATCTCTGTCTCTGTCTCTATCTTTATGTCAATATACAGCTGTTTATCTATAGATATGAATATATGTCTATATATTAAAAAACATAAATAAAAATATCATTCTAGGCACACATTTCTTCCCATTCTGTCAAGATACATCTGCATTGGATCCTCGTGTCAGCTGTGCCGTACAGGCTTTCATGGTTACTGAGACATTTCTTTATGGTTTTTTCTTTCTTCCTGGATATTCAAAAGACAAGATTCTTAGAATGTCAAGCCTGTGACAGGGCTTTCTTGCTGCTATTTGATTTGTTTACTATCTTGCTTAGAAAAGTCAGCACTGGGCAATTGGCCTGGCAGTCTCTTTGAAGCTTTTTGTTTGAAAGCACTTTACCTCCACTCCCCTCCATCCTTCTCTTGTCCAAGTAGTTTCAGTGGCATTTTTCTCACATTCACCTTTCTGTGTATCTGGCAGCCATCTTTGGACCCTTTTCTCATACTGGAACTTCATCTGGATGACTCCTTTTGTGTCCCAAAATGAATGTCTTACTAAAATACTCCAAGAGAACAGAGTTGCAAGAACAGTTTGTCGGCATGTTTGTAATAGATTTTGGTAATTAAGCAGGCATTTCTTTGGCTAAGTGTTAAAAGCCCAAAAGAGGTAAATGTCCTGTAAAGAGCAATGAATTATCGATGGCTTCAGACTATTTAAAAATCTGATTAACTTATTCATTTAATTTTCTTAATTTGCCATGAGAAAAAACGCATCATTAATTGGATTCAACACGGTTATTTCATCTTTGTAATTGGGCCCTCAGATAGCAACTTTAGCTCAGACCACGGAAATATTGTTTGAAGAGTTGAAGGAAATTCTAATTATGATTCCTATTGCAAATAACATTGATTTCCAATTGGGAAATGACTTTCCTCTAAAACCTATTTGCAAAGTGTTACCAGACATTCATCAGGCTAATCAGAGTAAAACTGTTGTCATTTTGGTCTCATCAATGTCTAATCATTTCTTAGAAAAATGGTGTCTCTTGGTGGTACAGGGGATAGAGTGCTGGGCCTGGAGTCAAGAAGACTCATTTTCATGAGTTCAAATCTGGCCTCAGACACTTACTAGCTGTGTGACTCTGGGCAAGTCACTTAACCCTGTTTGCCTCAGTTTCCTCATCTATAAAATGAACTGGAGAAGGAAATGGCAAACTGCTCCAGTATCTCTGCCCAGAAAACTCCAAATGGGTTCATGGAAAGTCAGATATCACTGAAACAACTGAACAATAACAACAAATTTAATATATAGGAAAGTCTGAATCATTAAGTTTTTGGAAACTTGTCTCTTTCCTCTCTTTCCAGTCATCTTACACATTATTTCTCTTCGTGTACCCTGCAGTCCAGGCATATTTGTATGTTCTGTGTTTTTGATACATAATCCTCAATCTCCTGTCACCATATTTTTGCATTAGCTACCTCCCAGGCCTGGAATGTTCTCCCTTCAAACCTCCACATCTTAGAATTCCTGGCTTCTTTCAAAAATCAGTCAAATATTATCTTCTGTAGAAGGTCCTTCCATATTCTCCTGGGTAATAGTCCTTTCCTCTCTAAGATTGCCTTTCATCTACTCTCTATGCATCTTGTATAAACTTATTTGTGTGCATCCTGGCTCTCCAATGTGAGTTCCTTTAGGACAGGGACTATTTTCAGGGATTATAAGATAATACATGTTTTCAAAGATAATACATTCCAATGGCATGCTAAGAAGCAGCATGGAGTAATGGAAGGAGAGCCAGCCTTGGAGTTGAAAAGATTTGGGTTCCAACTCCTGCCATGGCACATACTAGCCAAGTGACCCTAGGCAAGTTGCTTAAATTCTCATTGTTCCTAGAAATTCTCCAAGATTACATGTTGTAGAGATAGTGAAGGTAGAGAGAGTTTCTTCACTGAGGAGTTCTCTATACTAATGAAAGACTTGGAATTGCCCCTGGTGATATCTGTACTCTTGAAGCAGCAGTAGCTGTTGGCAACCTCTGCTTTGGGAGTTGAGTGATGTACTGAGGACAAATTAGCCATACCAAAGAAAAGTGACCACAGTGGCCCCAACTCTCAGATCCCTAAGGAGAAATTCATGGAGATTTCATGAAAGGAGAAAAGGAATTCCAGCAACAAGGACCTATGAGTTCCCCTTTTACTACATGTATTCTTTACATGTACATACCACCATCATTATACTTTAAGTGTGCTCTTGGACCCTGTAAGTTTGAGAGAGTGTCGCAAACTTTTGGGGCCATTGTTTCTCTGCCAATTTTCTTAGCTATACTTGTTTACATAACATCCTTTTCTAATTAACTAACTGTCTTGTTGGCAATCAATGGAGCACACTGGATGGTGACTTGTGAGTGATAACACAAGAAAACTCTAGAACCCTGAATAGAAAAGGCATCAGCCACTCTCCAGGTATCCTTCCTGCCAATTTGAGTGAAATTTGGGGAAGTAGCCTCAGAGTGAGGCTACCTAAATGTATGAAATAAATACAGGACATTAGGGAGTAGGGTGATCAAGGAAAGAGTTCTTGTAGAAAATGACTCTTGAGTTTGATTTTTGGAAGATTCTAAAAGGAAGAGGTGACGGTGTAGTTAGTGCAAAGACAAGGAAGAAGACAGGGTGTCCTGTGTGAGGAGCAGATAGAAAATAACTTTGGTTGGACTATAGAGTTTGGGAAGGGAAATAATATATAACAAAACAGGATAGGTGGAGTGCCAGGTTGTGAAGGGCTTTACGAGACAAACTGAACAATTTATACTTGATCCCAGAGGTATTAGGGAGTCACTTATGTTTACTGAGTAGGGGAGTGACATGTCTATTTTAGGAAAATCACTGTGGCAGATGCTTAGAGGATGGATTAGCATTGTGAGAGACTTGAGGCAGAGACCATTTAGGAAACTATTGCCATAGTTGAGGTGAGAGATGATGAGGGTATGAATCAGAGTTGTGCTGAGAGAGAGAAAGGGGTAGATATAATAGATATAGATGTAGAAATGAGAAGATCTGGCAACTAACTGGATACATGGCATGACTGAGAATGAAGAATTAAAAATAACACTGAGGATGGGAACTGTATAACTGGAAAGATGGTGTACCCTTCACAGAAATGTAGAAATTCCCAGGAGTGGTGGGTTTACATTTGAATTTAACACAATACTCTAGATGGGTCTGGCTGGGGCAGAGAAAATTAGCATAATCACCACCAATGCCATGGTCTTATCCTTTCTTTGATTTTGCTATGGGTCATACCATATATGCTATCAGGGATTTAAATTTCAGCGCCCTAGGGCAAAGTCCGAATCACCATTCCCTAGTTAAAGTTCTGAGAGCCATACTACACAAGTGATGGTGTACTTGACCTATCACAATCTAGCTAAAATCTTTTGTCCTTAATATTCACTGCCAAGGTCAACTTATTCTATGATTTAACATTCTTGGTATGAGATGCTGCAGGTCCTTGGTCTTCACCCTCCACTCCTTGCTCTTCCATCTCTAATCCATGTCGTTAAAATCTAAAGTGACTAAGCGGCATCTGAATACATCTGTTTAGACATTGCCCTTCTCCCCATCTGGATCTTCTATGTTCTTCATTCTTGAATGCCTGCCATCCATGTTGGCCAAGTGCCCCTGTAAAGTTTATTGTCATAGGATGTTACCTGTCCATTCATTAAAGCCTTTGAAATCAGCTTTCCCTAAATTTTGGATGTGGATCAAACCACTCTGCATTTTTCTGTCTTTTTCTATGGTGAAATCCAGTTTGAGATTGAATTTCTTCCCAAGGTCCTCATTATTTCTACTCGGCAAACTCTAGTGGCTATGTATTAGTATCAGATCTAGGACAGCAATTCTCTTTGTTTCGTCCACTTTTTGAACACTGAAATCATCAAGGCAGGCCAAAATGCTTTTTCAGCTGTCTTTCTTTTGAAAGAGATAGCTTGAGCAAGTGTCCAGTTCATGGTCACCAGTACTTGGGTAGTATGGTATTCTGAGCTGTAGTTAGGACTCAGTGATCAGGATTTTGCCTTAGGATCCTAAAATTTAGAGGAACCGGAAAGCATTTATATTTCTTCAGAAGCATACAAACACCTCAGCTTAGTTAGAAAGAATTATTAGTTAGAAAAGGAAGCTACCAGATAGGGAGGCTTTCTTCTAAAGGCTGTTATACCTCAGGTAGGTTCCCTTAATCCCTCCCATAGTGCTTTAGCCTCAATTAGTCTCAGGGGCCAGTGTTCTGGGGTCTCTGACATTTCTGAAACCCCAGCTGAATTTGGCTAAAAAGTAATTCTTTTTGAATTTGTTAAAGTTGGCCTTTGTTTAAAAAAAAAAATACTAGTTCTGATACGTACATGCCGGATTTGTGGTGTTTCCTGATCATATCCTTATTCTCCTTCTGTCTTGGCAGTCACAATATTATTGCTTGTCTCCATACTGATTCTCATTCAGACCTTCTCTATCACTTTCCCCTTCTGGTACCTGGGTTTCCTTGCACTATTTTGAGATCCACCCTGGAAATATAAACACTACTACCTTCCATGAGTTTATATATATATATATATATATATGTATGTATATAAACCAAATATATATTGAATATATATGTGTATATATGTATACTGAATAATATATACTGAATATATATGTGTGTATACACACACACACACACACACACACACATGTATATACTAAATGGAGCCAGTCAGTTACACCCTTGTACCATGATAAATATGTATTGGGGGGAACCATCCACATAGGGAATGAGTCAGAACAAACACAATAAGAAAAAGGGGGAATATAAGGAACCATGACAAAAAGTTATTAATTTTCAGAATAGATTTAGACATCGGGTAATGGA
The DNA here is from genome assembly GCF_900497805.2 of Vombatus ursinus. Taxonomy (NCBI): domain Eukaryota; kingdom Metazoa; phylum Chordata; class Mammalia; order Diprotodontia; family Vombatidae; genus Vombatus; species Vombatus ursinus. Next base: position 4,746,257 of record NW_020951112.1, on the reverse strand, counting down.
TCAAATCAGATTATTTTATTTTTAAACCATATCTTGAGAGCTAGAAGGCACGTCAAAGAACAATGATTCTAATTCCCTCATTTTATAGATTAGAAAACTGACTGAGACATATTTAGTAATTTGTGTGGAGTCATAACACTAGCAAATATGTGAGTTGGGAGCTGAATGCAGGTCTTATAGATGCTACACATAATACCTTATTTACTATACAATACTGCTTCTGAAGGCAACACTATTATTCTACTGTGACAAAAGAGGTGAAGAACTCCCTTCAATTAGATCTACCTGCTGTTTTTAACCAATAGATTTATTTTAAAATTATAAGCTTAATAATAATTAACAACAAAAAAGCTTGGTGGTGCAATGGAATAGTGTCAGACTTGGAGCGAGGGAGATGGGATTCAAATACTCTGACACTTAGCCATATGACTCTAAACAAGTCACTTAGTCTCTCTCAGCTTCAGTTTCTTCATCTGTAAAATGTGGATAATAATAGCATTTATTTTACAAGGTTGCTGTGAAGATCAAATGAGATAATATATGTAAAGCACTTCATAAAACACTATACAAATATTAATTATTACTGTTAAGAAAAATACCCAGTAAAAATCAATACAAGCATATTATTCAGGAATATTCTACCAGTCTTATATTTTAACAAACTACTACTAATTTATTTACTTTGCAATGCTTCCTGATGGTTTTTTCCATCTATAAACATATGAAGTTTTATTGTTTTTGTACAGCTTATGTACATGCTGATCTTCTAATCCTGCTTTTTTGTACTATTTCGTATGTCTTTGTATATTTCCTTATATTCCTGATATTTATCATTTTAATGGTATAATACTATTACATTACATTTATATACCAAAATTTGTTTGGTCATTTACTAATTGTTGAACACATAATTTGCTTCTAAATTTTTTTTAGATAAGCCCTTTTATTTTCATTTTAATTACATCCTTAGCGTATAGATTGTTTATACAATTTTGGGCTATTATAAAGAATCTATGTACATGTTTTTAGTAGATGGCTTTCTTTTTCTTTTTAATTGCATCCTTGGAGTATTGTCTTAGTAGTGTGATCATGAGGTCAAAGGGTATTATGAGTTTTGTAACTCTGCTAGTGCATTTTAAGATTTCCTCCCAAATGCTGCATCAATTTACAAATCTACCAACAATGTAACTAAGTTCCAGTTTCCCTTCAGTCTTCCAACAATTAATTTCTCCACTTTTAATTTTTTGTGCCAGTTTGATGGGTACATCTTTAAAGTACCTCAATGTTGTTTAATTTTGTTCTTCTCTGCTTATGAGAAGGTTTGATTAGTTTTCAAAGTAATAATGGGTTAATTTCTTCTTTTAGAAACTATCTTTATGAGGCATAGTAGAAAGAGTACTAACACGAGAGTCAGAGGAGCCGGATTCAAATCCTAATCTTGGTGCTTTCTACCCATGTAACCCTGGGGAAGTCACTTGTCCTCTCTCAGATTCCTCATCTCTAAAATAAAGGTTTTAGAGTGCATAGCTTGTCAAGGTTCTTCTAGCTTGAAATCTATAAGCCTATAAGAATGATCTACTGGGAAATGGGTTCCCTTGCAAAGTCTTATAAAATCTCAGCAACAGATCATCGATGGCATCTACAATCATTAGCAATATCTAGTGTCAAAGGGGGACCTAATTCTATTGGGCCAGATTTGGGTTTAAGAAGTTCCTGGGGTAAAAAAAGAAAAGAAAGTAGCTCTCTGCTCAATGATTTTCATAACAGCATTATATGTAATTACAAAAAAATGGAATCAGCTAAATGTCCAACCTAGGGAAATGGTTAAATAAATTATAATACAACAATGGGACATATAAATATATTTGTATATACACATGTGCATATATACTCATATATATACACATATGTGTATATATATTTGCAATGAAAATGGATAGGTATAAAGAATACAAAAAAGTCTTAAAATACCTTTATGAAATGATACAAAGTAAGCAAATGAAAAACAAAAAAATTCAGACTATGACTATGTAAGGGTACAAGTGGGCTGGGTTTGGTGGCACATGCCTGTAATACTTGCATTAGGGGAGGATGAAGATAGTGGATCCCTTGAATATAGGAGTTTTGATCTTGAAAGAGGCTAATGCTGATTGGATGTCTGACATCAATATGGTGAGCCCCTGGGAGTGGGAAACCACCTGACTCCTTACAAAGGGGAGAAATGTCCTGGGTTGCTAATCCAACAGGTCAAAATTCCTAGTCTCATCAACAGCGGGATTAGCAGCCACCCAAGAGTGGCTGCTGTCCTTCCAGGCTGCATGAGACAGGGAGACTTAGTCTCAAAATAATAATAAAAAGGAAGAGGAAAAGTGATGAAAATGAATGGATAAAGAACCCCAATGGGCCCTTGAAATGAGTCTCTAAAAGGCCATTGTGATACTTCATACACTGAAATTAAATGGAAATACTCACTAGACAAGTATAATTGGTTGTACTGGTGTTTGATATTAAATTTGTAACAGAATTTTAATATTGCAGATGATGATGATGAAGCTCCTAGAGGTTCGCAGTTCTACCATTGCTTTGGTTGGCCTAGAGCAGTAGTGTCAAACTCAAAGAGAAACAGGGGCCACTACACCATGCATAAGGATTCCATAAGAAAATCACATATCAATATTATCTATGTTTTATCGCATTTTGATGGATTTTGTTAAATATTTCCTAGTTCCATTTTAATCTGGTTCAGGTTGTACTTGTGAGTGTTATGGGTCATGTTTGACACCTCTGGCCTAGAGTCCCTGGTGGACTGGGAGTTCAGGCTTGAGGGGAGAAACAGGTAGCTTGGAGGTTAGGCTGCTGTGATCCTTAGGACTTCTGATCAGGTAGGACTGGGTTTCCTTTGGCTATATGGGTTCAAAGGCCAAGTCTGCTTCAGGGGCCAAGTCTTGGAGACCAAATCTGGTGCATGGGGTGTGGTGGTGTTCCTAGAAAGAGGCTAGAAAAGTTTTGGTAGTCTTTTTTTTGGAGCAGGGTCTGGATTTGATTTATTTATATCACTGAATTCAGACAGTCTCAGCTATTTCTTACTCATGCCTGTTTGTCTAAGAGGATGGGAGAGTCCCTTTGCAAAGTGGGCCACAAGTGTCAATGAAATGTGACTCAGTCATAACATCACAGAGACAGAACAGCAAGGGATTTTAAAGTCCATCTGGTCCAACCTCTCACTTTATAGGTGAGAGAACTGAGGTCCAGGGAAGTGTTGCCCTGGTTACATAGTCAGTAAGTATCTGAATCAGGATTTGAACTCAAATCTTCCTTGTAGGGGATTATCGACTATGGTTTAGAACACAGACAAGGATGCCTTGAATTGGTTGGGCACTGGCCCTGTCAGGAAATTTATTTCATAAGGCTCAGAGAGCTGGAAGGGAATTCAGAAGGTTCAATGATATCCAGCCTAATGCACAGATGAGGAAACTGAAGTCTAGACAGTTGAAAGTGACTTGTGTGAGGCCACAAAGGTAATAATGGCAGAGCTAGAATATGAATCCCAAGTCCCGTACCCCCAAATCAACTAATCAACAGGCAGGAAGATGGCAAGACCACTAGACTTAAAAGTGAGGAAGATCTGAGGTCAAATTCTGCTTGAGATACTTATTATCTATGTGACTAGGTAGATCACTTAATCTTTCCAAACCTCAGTTTCTCCATCTGCAAAACAAGGATGATAATAATAGCACTTACCGCATAAGGTTGTTGTCAGGACCAAATGAGGTAATATACATAAGGCACTTTGAAAACTTTACAATGCTGTATGAATGTTAGCTATCATCATTTATGTGGTAAGCCTTGGGACAGAAAGTAAAAGGTTGGTGCTTGGCATATAGTAAGCTCTTAATAAATATTTGTTGATTCTTTAATTAGAAAAAGGAAAAGAAATCAGTGCCCACCTTTCAAGATTTCATATTCTAATAAGAATCAAGTATTCTTTCTCATGAAATGGCTGCTTGTGAGGGAATATCTTAGCACCAGGAGACCTGATAGGAGGCTGACCTCATTGGCCATGATCAATGGAAATTATTTGACTTGTTGAGTGTGGTACCTCCATGGATGGGAGCCTGTAGGAATAAGTTCACTTGAGGCAGGAAGCTGGACATATTCTCTGCTTGGCCAATGGATTTCTCTGGAGCCCTGACTTGGTGTTTGAGGGGAGAGTTCAGGAAGCTGTCCCCAGCACCACCCATTTTCTTCTTGTAAGGGGGCAGATATCCCCTAGAGATAGTTTCCATTTCATTATGGCTCAGGTTCAGCTATTATGACCCAGGTTCAGCTATTATGACCCTGAACTTTAGTCCCAGTGGTTCTGGTGGCTGAGGATACAGGGCCAAGAGGGATGCTATTGTATCCAAGATCTTGGGAGTGTGAGACCTCTGGTGAATCAAGAATGTTCTGACCTACCTGGTCTCTACTTCCCTAACAATGACTTAGAAGAGCTTTGGCTAAACGGGTGACCAGATTGGAAATGAACAGGCTAATAATGCATAGATAAAGACAGCATCAAATGATAAAGCCTATAGAAAATATCTGTGTAGGTATTTTGCCTGACTCATATTATAGCTCTATGAACCTTCTTTCTGAATGACTGAGTATTCAGATAGAGACAGCTACTTCTGCTATTGTCTGCCTCCACTTCATGATCCATAACTGCAGGATAGACAATAGCCTTTCCTTCTATAAACTCCCTATCACTAGGTAATCTGATAATTCATGCATTACAATTCTGAGCCGGTGATCTCAGAGTCCACCCAGGTCAACCCCCTCATTTTACAAATGAGGAAACTGAGGGCCAGAAAGATTAGGTGCCATAGGAGCCCAGATTTAGCACTATACCTCAGAGAAACTTTCTAATCTAATCCTCTTTTTTTACAGATGAGGAAACTGAGGCCTAGGGAGGTTAAATGACTTACACAAAGTTACACAGGTAGTAAGCACCCAAGGCAGACTCTGGGATCGATGTTAAGATACTTATTACCTGTAAGACCTTGGGTAACTTAACCTCTGTGGACTTTAGTTTCCTGCCCTATGAAATGAGAGGCTTGGACTAGAAGACCTCCGAGGTCTTCTTTAGTCTTATTATCCTCACCTATTTACTGTCCCCGAATACCTAACCTCAGTATCCTTATCTATAAAATGAGAAGGTAGGATTAGACGGCCCTTGAGGACCCTTCTGCATCTAGATATATAATCCTATGAATTCAGTTTCTCTTCCCCAGGGTCAATGCTCTTGCCAATGTGCCATGCCATTTCCTCCTTATGTATGGAATGTTTCCCATCTTGATCCGTATGTAAAATTCTTCCCAAGTTCTACTCATTTCTAATTGAATTTTTAAGCCAGATTGGTTAAAAATGGGTTTAACCTTGAAGCTATTTGGAGTGAGTACTCATTTTAGACCCTAACCCATTTATATATGGATTTATCTTATCTCTAAGTTTTATTTCTCTCTTAAAACATTAATTTAAAAAAGTTCATCTTTGAGCATGACTGCCTTTTGGTGTGAATTATCCTAGCAGACCAACTGGATAGTTAGCAGCCTGGAGTCCTGCAGAGTAAGCTACCCTTCCCCTGCTCTTCCAGAGTAAATAGAAGGTGACAGCTGGGGTCTGTGGTTTCTGGGAATTCTGCCTAATGGCTTGGCAAGCTGAGAATTTAAAAAGTCTGCTTTGTGGGAGGTCACCTAGCTCTTCATGACAATAGCAGCTGTAAACTGTAGGGAGAAATCTTTGAATCCAGCAGGCATTTATTAAGTGCTTACCATGTGCCAGGAACTGTCCTAGGTACTGGAGAGATAAAGACAAAAATGACCAATTGCACCTGTCCACAAAGAGCTTATATTCTACTGCATGGTAAAGATTTTGATGAGTTAAGTTTGCTGGGAGGTAAATAAGGAACAAAGGGAGGAGATAACAAAGGATCCTGTGTTTGTAAAAGAATTTACAGCTTGAGTAAGGGACGGGGCTCTTAAACTGGAAGGAATCTAAAAGATCATCCAGACCAGGGTTCTTAAGCTAGGACCCTTGGATAGATTTCAAGGGGTCTATGAATTTGAATGGGAACAAAATTACATGCTTATTTTCATTAACCTCTAACTGAAATGTGCTATTTCCTTTAATTATAAATGTCGACATTAATACACAATCTAGTTAGAACTTGCCTACAGTAATAGTCCAGCCTTCTCATTTTACATTAAATACATCAGAGCAGTTAAATGATCTGCTCAGGATCACAGAGGTGATAAATACTAGAGTCAAGATTCAGATTCTTTGACTTCAAAGTCAACACTTTTACCATCATTTTTCTTTTCTTTTCTTTTTTCCCCTGGACTTCATTGATGTAGGAAACTCTCAGATGTAAAAACTCTCCTTACTAATGCAGATCAACATCTGCTCTGAAACTTAGTGATGTACTTGGAGTACTGAGATATGAAATGACATCTAATAAGTCATTTGAGAAAAATTGGTGGTGAATATATCAGGAAATCTTTTTTTGTGGCCCAGCTATGGAAATGAGTAATAGCTGTTTTTTTTTTTAAGCTGGTTTCTAATACCTCAAACCTTTAGATAGAATCAATTAGTAAGAAGAAACGGACTGAAAAGTTTCAATAGAGTTACTACAGGTTGAAATTGCTTCATCTGCAAAATGGGGGTGGAGTGGGTGGGGGGGTTGGACTAGAGGGTTTCTGAAGTTCCTTCTAGCTCCAGGTTTGTGGTCCTATGACCTTGGAGAAGTTATTGAGACCCTCTAGGCCTCAGTTTCCTCATCTGGAAAATGGCAATATAGGGGGTGTGTGTGTGTGTGTGTGTGTGTGTGTGTGGACTAGCTAGTCTATGAGGTGTCTTTCAGTTCCTGTCTGTCATCCTATAATTCCCTATTGAAGGAAAATGGCTATGTAGTGACTTTATTCCAGAAGTTGAATCTTTAATTGACTAGAACAAATTGCACCCTCCCCCTTACCCTCCACCTGCCACTCCCTCAACCACTCCCTCCCAACAGTCTATCCCAGATGGTCTATGCCATCTGGGATCAACATAACAAGAAATATTTTAGGTTCTGAATTTCACAGCAGCTTAGAATCCATAGAACAAGAGCAAGATATTTCGAAGGCCCTCACAGAGACTTGCTTCTAGTTAGAAGAACACCAGACCCACCTAGTGGCTATTTCAATGACTACAGTCAAGTACTGAAATCTATACCACTGTGACGCCAGCCTCTGGTGAACAGCAATCCCTGAGACAAACCTCTGGTTGAGATCAGCCATTACAGGCTCACTTAGCTCATAAAGTACCCAGGAATTGTCAACTTGGATTTAATAGATAAAATGGCCTCTACACTCTGAGATTATTATTTCCTAGAATCAACAGCTTTCTCTCTGGCCCATTGAGAAGCTCAGCCAATGTGAAAATAGTAGGGTGAGAGGCTGAGAAATACAGGGTCCCTGGAATTATTAATTTTCTATAAAAGTCAGTAAAAATGATCCGCAGGAATAGGACTGAATTCCTGGCTAAGCCAAGTGTCAAGAGTTCTGTAAAGTTTAGAAAAGAGGGAAGCATTCATGGTCCAGGGGAAACAGTGCCCAATTTGGAGTCCAAAGATGACATTTGAAATTATGATTCTATCATTTTACCTGTCATTTAATCACTTAACATCTCTGGGCCTCAGGTCTCAGTAAAATGAGGAGACGGGACTCAATGTCTTCAGAGATATCTTCCAATTTTAATGATGTGATCAAGGTAGCTAAATGGTACAGTGGGTAGAGTGCCAGACTTGGATTCAGGGAAACCTGAATTCAAATCCTGCTTTGGACGCTTACTCCTAGTTGCAACCCTAGGCAAGCCATTCAACCTCTTTCTGCCTCAGTTTCCTCAGCTGTTTTCTCACCTACCTTACAAGGTAGTTATGAGGATCAATTTAAACAATATACTACATAAAAATTGTTTTCAAATCTTAAAACAATAGATAAAAGCTATATGATATAATTATTGATGAAACAATACAATGTAATTTAATTATTAAATATAACAATTATAATTATTACAAATAAAAATTAGGGGACGGCTAAGTGGTGCAGATAGAGCACTGGGTTTGGAATCAGGAAGACTCATCTTAATGAGTTCAAATCCTGCCTCAGACACTTACTAGCTGTGTGACTCTAGGCAAGTCACTTAACCTGGTTTGCCTCAGTTTCATCATCTGTAAATTGAGCTGGAGAAGGATTTGACAAACAACTCCAGAATTTTTGCCACGAAAACCCTAACCGGGGTCATGAAGAGCCAGACACGATTGAAACAATAATTGTTATAATAATAATTATTATGATAGACTTAGAGATGGAAGGTACCTCCAAAGTCACTGAGTCCAACCAACAGCGTTAGTAGCTAGTAGCTAAGCTAGTAGCAGGATCTCTGTATAAATATGTGCAGAGTTATTCACTCGACAAGTGTTTATTAAATGTCACTGATGCACTAGGAACCAGGGATATAAAGGTCAGAATAAAACAGTCTGTGCCCTTGAAGACCTCACAGAGCAGTGCAGTGAACAGAGCAATGGCCTTGGTGCCACTTCTAGGTAGATAGATATGGAGGGGGTGAGGTAAATAGAGAGAGAAGGCAGCTAAATGCCACAGTTGGTGGAGCACTGAGCTTGGAATCAGGAACATTCAGCTTCATGAGTCTAAGTTCAGCCTCAGGCAGTTCCTGGCTTTGTTACCTCAGTTTCCTCATCTGTAAAATAAGCTGGAGAAGGAAATAGCAAACTGCTCCAGTATCTCTACCATGAAAACCCCAACTGGGGTCACGAAGAGTCAGAAATGACTGAAATAACTGAACAGCAGTAGCAGCAAATATAAACAGATAAATAGATAAGTGGCTAGACAGACATAAAGGAAGATAACTGTAGAAAGATATATGGATAGATAGATGATAGATAAATCGATTGATAGAGCAGAAGGTACAGACAGATGGAAGGATAGATCGACAGACAAATAGAGAAAAAGAACATTTATTAAGTGCTTACTATGTGCCAGGTACTACACTGAGCACTGGGGATACACATAGAAGTAAGCATGACAGTCCTTACCCTCAAAGTTACATTCTAATAGGAGCAGGTAACACATAAAGGGGAAAGGGCTAAGTGAGAAGCTTGAGAGTACCAAGGACAGAGTACAAGGTTCCTCTGGGAGGGATATGAAGATGATGGTCAGGATGCAGTCAGCATTGTGTGGAGATGACCAGGAAATGACCTGGAGGGCTGATTCCCAGCAAATGAGGTGAAAGGTTACCTTTCAGAGCCTAAGGAGCCAGAAAGACCTGGGTCCAAATTCCACCATTTTCACTCACTAGGTGAATTGTTGTTGTTCACTCATTTCAGTCATGTCTGACTCTGACCGCATTTGGGGTTTTCTTGGCAAAGATGCTAAAGTGGTTTGCCATTTCCTTCTTTAGCTCATTTTACAGATGAGGAAACTGAGGCAAACAGCCCAGGGTCACACAGCTACTAAGTATCTGAGGCTGGATTTGAACTCACAAAGATGAGTCTTCCTGATTCCATGTCCAGTGCTCTATCCACTGTGCCACTACGTATATAACCATGGGCAAATCACTTAGAATCTCAGAGTCTCCGTTTTCTTATCTGTAAAATAATGGATATTAATATAAATGAGAGCTATCTCATAAGGTTGCTGAGAGGCTCAAAGGAGATCACATACCATACACAATTCACTTTAAGACTTTAAAGTGCTATATAGATGGCAGTTTTCATTGTATCCATCTTGGATTTATTTCCCTTTTGAGAGAATACTCAGAGAGTATAGCCAAAATGTCATCCTTCGGTTTTGTGATAGAGTATAACAGAGACAGTGCTGCATTCCATTTGGGACTGGGGTCACATGAAATACATCTCTTTGTTCATGCTGACAGGTCAGAGAAATGGCCAAAATTTGAGTAAAGATATAGTGGTCAATTTACAAAACCAGACATTAGCCCCTGTGTGGGGCGTCCTGTCAGTTCTTCACCATGATTTGCTGAGAGCTACTAAAACTCCAGGTGGTACTGCCAGAAGCCAGATGGGACCCAAATATCTGAAAGCATTGTGGTCCCATGGGCTCATGTTCAGCAGTTCTCACCATTGGAAATACTAAGCAGATGGTCAGGTTAGCAGCAACACCCAAACAGGTTGATGTGTTTCATGGAAAGTGCCTCACAAAGGAAGAGAATGTGAATGAGTCCTGGTTGGGGCCATGCCAGGGTGGTATGCTTGGATTTTTATTCTTTTATTAGAATTTTATTGATGCCTTCTGTTTTTATATCACAGTCACTTATGGAGTCTCTTTCCACTCTCTTCAACAAGTCTTCCCTTCTGACAGCAACAAGTAGTTGAGTAAATCCTACTAATACAAACCCAAATCTGCTAATATCTACAATATTCTGCATCCCAAGTCAATCACCTGTCTGAGGGAAAGAGGAAGGTAACATTTCTTCATCCTTTTATTGGGCCAAGATTAGTCATTATAATTATATGGCATTTGGCTTCATTTTAATTTTCCTGTCACATTGTTATAGTCATTCACATATTGTTCTCCTGGTTCAAACACATGGTAGTATTTTTAAGGTACTTAACACAGTGCCTGGTACATAGTGCTTGATTAACTTAGCAATCAACAAACATTTACTAAGTGTTTACTATGTGTCAGGCACTGGGCTAGAAATAATAAAAAAAACTAGCAAAAGATAGTTCCTGACCTCAAGGAACTTAAACTCTAATGGGGGAAACAATATGTAATACACACACACACAAATCACTTTGGTGGCTGAATGGAGGATGAATTGGAGTGGGAAGAGAATCTGGCAGACCCACTAGCTGCTACTGCACTAATCTAGGAATGAGGTGATGAGAGTCTGCGCTGGAGTTGTGGCAGTGTTGGAAGAGAAAAAATGACATGCACATTTTGTGATAATAAAAATTTGAAAACAAAGGTGGCCATCCTTCATTTCAGGCAGTTTTCAACCTGTTTCGTGTCATGGGCCCCTTTGGTAATCTAGTGAATCCTATGAACCCCTTCTGATAATCACGTTCATTGCCTATATTTATACTTGAAGGAAATACTAACTTTCATTTAGAGGTGATTATTAAAAATATTTTTCCCATCCAAGTTCATGAGCCTCCTGAAGTCTGACCACCCTTAAGAACCTGTGTATTGAAGAATGAACGGTTGGACAAATTTTGGTAAACAAACATCATCAAATACTATTGCACAATTAGAAACAATGAATATGAGAAATTAAGAGAAACCTTGGAAAACTTGAATAAGAAGATGCAGAGTGAAGTAAACAGAACCAGAAAGAAAGAAAGGGAAGGGAACAAGCATTCATAATTCCATTGAAACAGCTCTCTCCAAAGTTACTAATGATTTCTTAGTTGCCAAATCCAATGGCCTTTTCCCAGGCTTCGTTCTCCTTGACCTCTCCGCAGCCTTTGACACTGGTGATCACTCTCTCCTTGAGAGTCTCTTCTTTCCAGGTTTTCGGGACGCCACTCTCTACTGGTTCTCCTCCTATCTGTCTGACTGACCCAGGATGTAGGACAGAACCCTGAGGGACATCTAGAATTAGAGGGTATAATATGGAGGAGGATCTAGGGAAGGAGACAGAGAAAAAGCAGCCAGATGGGTGGGAGGAGAAATGAGAGGCTAAGTGATACGCTCAGTGTCACCGAGCTAGTCTGTATCAGAAGCAGGACTTGAACCCAGGTCTTCCTGCATTTGAACACAGTTCCGTATCCACTATGTCATGTTGCCTCTCATCATACATACACATAATATATGTATGTATGTATATATATGTGTATGTACACATTACACACATTTACATACACATATACAAAGTTGGTATATTTCAGGCAATAGTTAGAAATATATGTATTTATATATCATCTTTTCTGAGTTAGTCCTCTAACTTGCCCTCCAAGTTAAGTGTTAGGTTCCCAGAAGGAATGGCTGCTATCTTGGGTACCAGGAGTAAGTTTATGGCTCTGTGCTTCTAACATTGTAACTTATGGACCCTCACCAGTGTGCTTCCTATTAATAATCAACCAGTAGACACAATTAGTTTTTGGCAAAGGCATTTACTATAAAAAAAATGGAATAGTATGAAGAATAACTGCAAAACATTCCCTTAACAAGTCTAGAGCAGCACTACTTAAACTGTGGATCATGACCCCATATGGGGTTAAGAAAAATTTGGCAACAGTAAAAGGTTTTTGAACATGTAGCAACCAAAAAGTAATTAAAAATCAAATGTGTAAGTAATCTGAGGTGTTTATGGCAGTGCTCGCCAACGTCACATCACGCAACTTCACCAAAGCCTTGATTCTGACCATACAATGTGCACTTTGCACAGTGCACACCGTCACACCTATATAGCACCAATGAACGCTCCTGAAACACGAAGAGGAGTCACAAGTGCAAGAAGTTTAAGAAGCCCTGGTCTAGAGAATGTTTCCTCAGAAATACACAATGTATACATGGGAAGAGTGACCTCAAACTTAGAATACAACCCCTAGTAAAGTACACATGTGGGACATGTGTATTGCAAAGACAACTCACAGCTTCTGATAATGCAGGCTTTGAAGTCCTTTCTCCTTTTGTAGTGTTTTCATGCAACTCTCACTGAGTATGGCATCTCTGCTGGGTAGGTTATTTGGTTGAGTTTCCAAAGTCTGCTCTTTAGAAGCCTAGCTAGTTCTTCTGTATTGCACTAAGGGTTCCATTCCTTCAACCTGAATCTTCTCTTCATTTTAGAATTTGTCTCTTTATCTATAACTTGCAATCCCTCAAACTGCTGAAATTCATTCAATTTTTAGCTATTTAAATCTCCCAGGGTGTAGCTAATTGGTTTGCTTGGTCAATTATATTAATATTTTTGTGACTCAGCCAGAAAAGTATAGGCACCTCATAAATGAATTAGAGTATAGACAACTCTTTACAGTAAGCTTAACAGTTCATTAATGCACTGTGATTAATTCTCTTCCTTCTGTGACTATATCCACTGAGGGGGGAGGAAACTACCTCCTATGCATACATCTGTATATTTAATACAGACTATTTTATATATATATATATATACCTTTATATGTATGAATGAAGCATGGTTCCTCCTCTCTTTGTAACAAGTAGGCTAAATCCTTAGCAGAAAGTAGTGGAAGCTGTAAGCACTGGGGAAAGGAAGCAAAAGAAAATGGATATGGAAGGGATATGGAAGAAATGGGAAAAAAAGTTACGAATTTAGAAGAAAAGTACAGCCTTAATGGAGAATTCAAAGCAATAAGGAAGACAGTATCACACAATGATTTTCCCAAAGGAAAGGGCACTGGAAGGCCTGTCATCAGGTGGATTAGAATCCTGGCTCTATCCCTTACTAAGTAGGTGACCTGGGGCAATTACTTAACCTTGCTGAGTCCTACTATCCTTAATCAAACAATAAGAATTTATGAAATGCCTACTAAGTGCGAGGAAATGTGTTAGGAATTGGGTTTTCAGAAACTATAGTGAGGCAATCCCTGCCCTCAAGGAATTTATATTCTGTCAAAGGGCACTAGGGTAGATGGATTCTAAAAGCCCTTCCAGCTCTCAATCTATGATCTATCTTTGGCATTTACTATCTGTATTACCTTGGGCAAGTAACTTCACCTCTCCTGGTCTCAGTTTCCTCATCTGTAAAGTAAGGAGATTGGACCAGATGGTGTCTAAGGTTCCTTCCAGCTCTAGGATAAATCTATCACATGATGATGTGTATAGGGATGAAAATTTGATTACTGGAATGTTACACTGCATTGGGGGAATCAACGTAGGAATCATATGGAGATGGCCAGAGGATAGGAAGGGATGTAAGGGTGGTTTTAGAGTTAAGGTGACCTGACCTTGGGTCTGTAAGTTGCCGAATGAACATGAAACATTCTCCATGAGGGCATAAGCAGGTGGAGGGAGCTAGTGGGAGAGGAGGCAGGCTGTGGGAAAGAGAATGGAGAGCTCATTCTTTGGGAGTTGGGCATTGATGCCATCATGGGCTAAGCTCATCTTATCTAAGTTCTTAAGCACTCATTTCAGACATAGCTCCTTCTAGCATTTTACTGTGACATTAATTTATTTCTTATTTACATTTTTGAAGTATGTCTCAATCTTTTTTTTATAAAATAGCTTTATTGTTGCCTTTTATTTATTTATTTTTAAAATTATGATCGTTTCGCCTTCTTTCTTCCATCGCCACTGAATAGTTCCTTGTAATAACCAAAATATAACAAAAGATCAACACATTTAAATGAGCCAAGTGAATTTAAAGATAGGTCAGAGAGTGTAGAACACATTCCTTACTCACAGTTCTCACCTCTCTACTTAGAGAAGGAAATGGCTATCTGTCTTGGGTTTTTAAGGCACCATATGCTCAGTGTCAAATGAGTGGGACAGACACATGTTCTATAGCTGTCTCACATTATATTTATTTATTTTGAAAAAGCACAGTTTCCTTGACTTCAAATAACAGAATCAAAGAGGGTGGGGGATTATGAAGCAGAATTTGGCCCTAAATTCCCCAGCCAATCTATCTATAAGACCTCCAATGATATATGCCTTGATTTCTATGGCTGCTAATATAGACAGGTTGCTGTATAACTGATTTGCAAGCACAGAGAAAGCATGTAAGCACATATCAGGTTGGGGAAGGGGAGGGTTGGAATAAACAGTAAGAGGAGACTTCCTATAGGATAAAACATCCGGTTTCCACAAAAAAAGAGAAGAAAGCAAAACTCCTCCCTTCCCACAACAGATGAGAAGTGGGAAAACACAAACCTATGGCAGGGAAATAGATCCATTCCAACTGGCCTGTTTCCCAAGCTGCCCATCTGGAGCCAGTCATTCTTGAAACAGACAAATGTTAGGTTCGAGTTATGATCGGCTAAATGCCATGGACCATAGCAGCCTCTATGAGAGCAGTCACCTGTTATCCTCCATGTTTCCCAATGAGGCTTTGCAGGTTGTTGTCCTAGAGGGCTCCCTCAACCCCCTCAGCTAGGTAGCAGCTTGTTCACAATTGTCTAGACTGAAGCTTGCTCTGGAAACGGCAGATGTCGCACAAACCCAATAACAAAAGTCATGGCCATTTGGAATGTTTGAAGGGTTTTGATTTAGGAGGATAAAAAGTAGATCTCTTCTGATGGTGTCAATAAATCATTATTTCTGAATGTGATTTGACATAAGTGCCTGGAAGGTCTGTTTTCTTTTTTCTTTATGTAGGTTGAGATTATATTGTGTTTTAGCTACAAAATGAGGGAGGCAAACTGAAACTAAGACCCTATTCAAATAAAAAATTTAGAGCAGGAAGGGACCTTAAAGTCATCTAGTCCTATCCCCTATTCCCCCTCTCCCCCAACAAATGAGGAAACTGAGACCCAGGAGGTTAAGTGACTTCACAGGATTACAGATTTATGTCAATGGTTCCAAATGGTTCCAATTCTCTCTCTCTCTCTCTCATCAAATAAGTAAACTGTGACCCTAGGGAGGTTAAATGACTTTATAGGGTCATAGATTTATGAAGATGGTTCCCAAAGTCCCATTCCTTATCTCTTTTTTTAAACAAATGAGGAAATTGAAACCCAAGGAGGTTAAGTGACTTCATAGGATCATAGATTTATGGTGATGGTCCCCAAAGATTCTCACCTCTCTCTCTCTCTCTTCCTTCCTCCCTACCTCCCTCCCCAAATAATGAAACTGACACCCAAGGACATTTAAGCATCTTCATAAAATCATAGTTCCCTTCAATAACACTAGGTTCTTTGTAGTTTCTGATTAGGGTGTCATTTCTCTCTCCCTCCCCTCTTAGGAACCCAGATTTAGAGCTGGAAGGGACCCCAGAGGACATCTAATCCATTTCTTTCATTTTGTAGCTGAGGAAACTGAGACCTAGAGAGGTTAGATGACTTTCTCAAGGTCATACAGGTAAAAGTAGGATTTTTACTTAAATTCTATGTCCTTTCTACCATATCATTCCAACCTCTTCACAGATTTCCTTCCTGCTTAGGCACATGTGTTTGACTCGGGGCTCTCCAAGAGTGAATCTCACATAATAACAATGAAAGACACAAACACACACACACACAGAATCTTCATTACTCTTCCTGTCTCCTGCCCCTAGGTCCTACTTCTCAAAGACCAAAATCAAGATACTAATGGGAACTGAAACATGGCATTTGGGGGATCTGGGTGTAATCACTGCTACTGATGGGCTTGGTCTATCAGCCAAAGTTAGGGTAAGTGGTTAGATAACTGATTTGTGTCTGGAGGCCACAGAAGGAACCTTGGGAGTTTGGGGTCTAGTTAATATCATTTCTGAACACTGCCATCATTTCCCTTCACTCTTATTCCCATCCTTCCAGAAGGCCTGAGCTGAATCTGAAAAAAGAATCAGGCCTTTTGTTCAGGCCCACGCCCCATTTGAATCAATTTACTCAATTAAATTTATTTCAATAGTATATGATGTGTAATGTGCAATGGATACAGACTTTAAATTCATGAGTTTGAATTCCAAATCTGCCACTTAATCTTCGTGTGCTCTTCAACAATTATTTGATCTCTGTGAGTCAATTTCCTTATCTGAAATATGAGGAAGTTGGACCAGATGACACTGAATGTATCTTAGAGTTCTAGCTCTGATACTAAGAAGCAGTGAATAAGTACCCACCATAGTAGGCCCTAAAGATACAAACATAAAATGAAAAAGTCTCTGCCTTCAAAGAGTTTACATTCTACCCCCCCAAAACTCTGTTGCCCATAGGTATATCTCACCCACCTCACATCAAAAAGCTTCTTTTTTGAGACTTGGAGACAACGGTCATGGAATTTAGATACTTTATGGAGCTACTCCATATTCTAACAACAGGACAACAGTCATTTAATAAGATCATACTTTATTCAAGTCACTGTTTGGGGTTCTAGGAATAAAAAGATAAAAGGAAATGCAGTCCCTGACCTTAAGAACCCTACATTCTATTGAGGGTAGGGGTGTATGTAACCACTTAGGAATACACATAATAATTTGAAGAAGATGGCGAGAACACAAACACTTAAAGGGACTGGGGAAAAAAGTACTCCTTTAGAATTGTGGAGATATCGAACCAGAGGCCAGCTAGCTACAGCTTTCCAGTGCAACCTGAACCAGATTAAAATGTAATTGAGAAATGTTTTTCAAAATAAATAGGAATATGATACAACATAAATAATGTTAAATTATAGCTTTCTAAATCAACATGCTGGGGCAAGGATCTGTTTCTATTTGAGTCTGGCACCACTGCTTTAGAAGATGGGACCTGGACTGAGCCTTTGAGAACATCTCAGACTTTAAGAGGTGGGGGAGTACATTTCAGATATAGGAGAAGAAACTTATGAAAGGACTCAGAGACAGAAGATAAAAGAATCCTATATTTACAGCTGGAAGGTACCTTGGAGGCCATCTGGTTCAACCCTCTCATTTTGCAGGTGAGGAAATTGAAGCCAAGATGTGTTAAGTGACTTACCCAGGGTCATACAGCTTATGAGTCTCTGAGGCAAGATTTGAACTCATATTTTCTTAATCCAAATCCAGCACTCTACCTCTGGTGCCATTTAGATACTTATTAGGTGGAATGAATTTTGGAAATAGTAGGGAGGTCAGGTTGGCTAAAATGTATAGCAACTGAAGGAATACTATGTATGCAATAAATCTGGAAATACAAGCTGGAGCCACACTGTGGCTTCACATGCCAGGGAAGTTTCTATTTTATCAATGGGGAGACATTGATGTTTCTTGAGTAGGGCACTGACAAAATTATGCTTTCGGGAGAATGCTTTGGTAGCTGTGTTGAGGATGAATCAGAGAGGAGAGAGTCTGGAATTTAGGAATCCAATTATGAGGCTTTCACAGGAGTTCAGATGAAAGGTGACTAAGGTAGCAACTAGTGTAGTGGACATGTTAGTAGAGGGAAAGGAATGGACACGAGACAGGTTGGAGAGGTATAATTTATAACACTTGGCAAACAAGACCATGGCACTGGAGACCACTGAAATACTTGCTGGTTAGTCACCCTGTCACAAATCTCTGTTCCTCTAGTCTATCCTCCACTAAGTTTTCAGAGTGGAATCCTAATGTGCAGGTCTGACTGTGTCTCACCCCACTTACCCAATAAATTCCAGTGACTTCCCATCACTTCCAGGATCTAAGATAACATCCTCTGCTTGGCTTTAAAACTCCTTCATAACCTTTTCTTTCCCCCCTCCCTTTCTGGTCTTTTTTACATCTTATACACTCCCTCTTCCCCTCTTGTGTACTCTACAATTCAGTGACAATAGCCTCTCTGAACAAGATGTTCCATCACCTGACTCCAGAAATTATCACTGGCTGCCCCCATACTTGGGATGTTTTCCTTCCTCACCTCTGCCTCTTGGCTTCCCTAGTTTCTTCATGTTCTAGTTAAAATCCTATCTTCTACAGGGATCTTTCCTGGTCCTCCTTAATTCTGGTGCCTTCCCTTTGTTGATTATCTCCAATTTATTGTATCTCTCTCTCTCTCTCTCTCTGTCTTTATTTCTATCATATATATCTATATCTATGTTCATATATATCTATCTCCTCTATTATTCCTATCTATCTACCTATCTATCTATCTATCTATCTATCTATCTATCTATCTTTTGTTTTGACATAGTTGTTTGCAAGTTATCTTCCCCATTAGATGGTAAACTACTTGACAGCATGGGCTATCTTTTGCCTTTCTTTGTATCTCCAGAGCTTAACACAGTGCCTGCCACATAGTACATGTCTAATAAACATTTACTGATTGGCTGACTTCATTACCTCTTCCTTGTCAAAAGCATTTAAAAAAGACCTGTCTGTATATATGTGGGTTATGCTAGGCAAATGTCTTACACAAAGTCAATTAAACAGATAGAATCTGTGCACTCTGGTCTTATTCAAACACAACTAAAAGAACAGGGACTCAAGTCAGTGATAGATGCCTTGACCTTTGCCAACCCTAAACTGACCCTGAGACTCTGGCAATAAACATGAGGTATCAGAATAGGACTAAGCCTGGAAGTAAATGAAGGCTAGGGACCATGATATTTAGAGACCATCTATAGCCTAACCTTCTTATTTTACAGAAGAGGAAACCATTTCTACAACTCAAGGCTTTTTTTTTAGACGTGCTCATAACCCTCAAGCTACTACCTGAATAAAAGCAAAGTGGGCAGGTCAATTCTCTAATCAACATATGAAACTCCAAGTTTTTCCTTGGGAAAAAAATCCATTAAGGGCCTTTTGCTATTATTCAGTTTTGGTTGCCCCCAAATGACCTCCATTTGCTATCTAATTAAAACATTTCAAGAGCAATGATGAGAAAAGCTCTGACTGCTTCAAAATTTTTTTTTTAAAGGAAGCATCAGGCATTAGCTCTGACAAGAAGCATATTTTCCAGATATAGACTCACACTTAGACCTTAACATGCTAGGCAAAAAAAAATGTAGGTAGATGTTCTATTGCTATGGAAACAGATACAAAAATCTCAAGTTAAATGTGGGGACCAACAGGTTTTACATGGAGAGAGCAAATAAATTGCTGGATTCTTATATTTAGAAATGCTCTGATCAAAGCCTAGAGGGCTAGAAAGCATCAAGCCTGGCTGGCTGAGCATCAGTGCCTCTAATTATAACAAGGAAGAAAAAAGCCACTACACTAACCCAAAAGAGGAATGACAAAATAGCAATGAATCTAGTGCTGCCTGAAAACCAGGTTAGGAATTTAGGGTCGTGGCCTTTAGATCTGGAAGGGCCCTTAAAGGCCATCTCATCAGATCTGCTTATTCAACAGCTGAGGGAGCTAAAGCCCAAGGTCACATAGGAAGTGAGTGTCAGAGTCGGAATTTAAGCCTACGTATTCTCATGCTCATCCCACTAACATGGCGTCCATGGACTTAAAACAACAACAAAGCAAACCCATAACAATTTGAAAATTGTATTTCAAAATCATTAGTCTCCTTTATAATTCTACATATTTTACTTTATGCACTAAACACTATTATTCTGAGAAGGCTTCACCAGACTGCTAAAGTGTTATATAAATGTTATGTATTATTGTTGTTTAGTCATTTTAATTACATCCAACTCTTTATGAACCCATGTTGGGTTTTCTTGGCAAGGATACTGGAATGATTTGCCATTTCTTTCTCTAGCCCATTTTCCAGATGAGGAAACTGAGGCAAATACATTTAAGTGACTTACCCTGGGTCACACAGCTAGTAAGTGACTGAGGCCTGAATTGAACTCAGGTCTTCCTGACTCCAAACCCAGCGCTGTATCCCCTGCATCATCTAGCTGCCCCAGCTATTATTACTAATATTATATTATTACTCTTGTCACAACCCTTCTATAAGGTAGATGATGAAAGTGTTATTTTTTTTATTTTATAGGTGGGGAAACTGAGACTCAGATAGGCTAAGTGATTTGTCCATAGTCTTCAATCAGTGTTAGTTGTAGGATTCTCTACAAAAATGTCTCCTGCCATATGGGATGTTCAGATATAATTTCTTTACCTAAAGATCAACCAATCAATCAATAAACATTTATCAAGCACCTGCTATTTGCCAGGCATAAGTGCTAAGGATACAAAAAGAGGTAAAAGACTGTCCCTGCCCTCAAGGAGCTTACAATCTAATAGGGGAGACAAACAGACAACAAATATATAGGAAGCAAGCTATGTACAAGATAAATAGGAAATAATTAACAGAGGGAAGGCATTAGAATTAAGAGGGGTTGGGGAAAGCTTCCAGTAAAAGAAAGAATTTTAATTGGGTCCTAAAGGAATCCAGGGAAATAAGTAGATGCCAAAGAGGATTCTTTCTGTTTAGAAATGGTGCTGGTGCTGACCCCAGAGTGCTCTTGCAAGGTTGGCCCTACAAGGGGAATGATTCAGTAGAAAAAGCAATAGACCTTGAGTTGGGAAAGTCCTAGGTCTGAATCCTACAAATGACACTAGATGATGATATGGGCTAGTCAATGTCTGATCCTCAGTTTCCTCATCTATAAAATGGGGAACATACCTACCCCAAAAGATTGTTGTGAGAAAAGTGCTTTGTAAATTTCAAAGAGAAAATGAAAAAAAAATGTGTGTGAAGTGATTTGCAGTTTACATGGCTATTGGGAACTACTATCTTTATTATTATAAAATAAGAGCTTATTAATACTACCAAGATAGGTGCATTTAGATGACTGTTTTTATCAAACTTTTCTTACTGACCTGTCCCCATACTTGACATTTCATCATTAAAGATGCATTTCTTTGAGTCTTAATTTTTTTGATGTTTGATTATAATTTCTCTCTTTTGCCAATTATTATAATGATGAAAGGGAAGTGCTTGTTTTTTTTTCCTCCTTTGTATGGTATCATAGGTTTAGAACTAGAAGGGCCCTTTCTCAATATTTGTGTTGATGAGATGGAAGAGATAGTTAGATAAGATAATAAAATAACGGTTTGGGAGATTCAGAGCTGATGAAGTGACTGGACCCAATGAGTGGTGATGAATGAACCCAAGCCAGCTTAGGTGAAAGTCTCTAGTGGAATGCTACAGGACTCTGGCCTGGAACCTGTTTTGTGCAACATGTTTTATCGCTGACTTGGATGAAGACATAGGTAACATGTTTATTAAATCTGCAATTGACACAAAGCTTGGAGAGACATCCAATGCACTGGATAGGAGAATCAGGGTACAGAACAATTGTGACAAGATCCAAAGATGAGCTGAATCTAATGGGAATAAAATTTAGTAAGAATCAATGCAAAGTCTGGCATTTTGATTTACAAAAATCCACATGAACTCCTTTCTAGTCACATGTGTTTTAGCCTGTCATTAAAGAGAGGACTATGGCACAACAGGAGGCCTTTTTTTGTCATGGACCTCTTTGCAGTCTGGTGATACCTCTGGATCCATTCTCAAAATAATTCATTTAAATGCATAAAATTAAATAAAATACAAACTATAATAAAGGAAACCAGTTTTATTGAATTGAGCTTACAAAAATGTTTTTCAAAAGCTCATGAACTCGAGACTGAGGACACCTGCTTTCAAGGATTATAGGTCCAAAGTCAGAAGAGACCTCAAAAATCATTAAGTCCAACCCCTGCATTTTACATAGGAGAATTTAAGTTCTTGTTTACACATAGGTGGTAAGCAGGAGAGCTTCAACTTGAACTCAGGTCTTCTGAGTCTGGTACTCTTTCCACTAAACAATATTCTTCTCCAAAATAAAACTTAAAGATTACTCACTAGGGCAAGAGAAAGCTGGGTGGCACTAGACCTGGCATCAGGAAGACCTGAATTCAAACTTAGCCTCAGACACTTACTAGCTATGCAACTCAGGGCAAGTCATTTAACCCTGTTTGCCTCAGTTTCCTCATCTGTAAAATGAGATGCAGAAGGAATGGCAAACCACTCCAGTACCTTTGCTAAGAAAACCCCAAATGAGGTCATCAAGAGTCAGACATGACTGAAAAACAATCCAACAAAAGCTGGAGAAAGGTGAAAGGAGACAGATACCCCATAATTTTGGATACAAGGCCCATGTGCTTTAGGAACAGATAATAGCAACCATCCATAAAGACAGATGAATATGAAATAAATAAATAATTAAGATAACATCTAGTGAATATTGAATGAAATGAAGATCATAGGGTGATATATTTAAAATTAGAAGGAAATTAGAGGTCATCTAGTTCAAATTGCTTATTTTCTAGATAAGAAAGCTGAAAGGTTAAGTGATTTCCCCAAGGTCACATGAATAAATAGCAGAGCTAGATTTGAACACAGCCCTTCTGGTCCCAGCAGCCTTTCTCCTATATCAATCACATTTCCTTGAGTTAATTGATCAAATACACGGAAAGTAAATGCTCTAGTGCAGTGCTTCTTAAACTGTGGGTCCCAGCCCCATGTGGGGTTGCGAAAAATTTGTCAACAGTAAAAGGTTTCTGAATGTACAACAACCAAAAATTAATTAAAAATAAAATGTGTAATGAATCCAAGGTGTTTCTGGCAGGGCTTGCCCCTGTTACATTGAGCAATTTCACTGTAGCCTTGGTTCTGAACACAAAGTGTATGAGCTTTGCACTGTGCATGCTCTCAGGCCAGGCGACACCAGGAACTCTGCCAAAAAGTGAAAAGGGGTCCTAAGTGGACAAAGTTTAAGAAGCCCTGCTTAATGTATGGCTGTACTAAACGCTGGGGATACAAAGAAAGGCAAAAACACTGTCCCTGTCCTCAAGGAGCTCACAGTTTATTGCGGCAGTAGGGTAAGGAAATGGCAAATAACTATGTACACAGAAGATATATATTTATATGTATATATTATATATGTATATATAAATATGTACATATACATACCTATATCACATATACACATGTTGTAAATGGAATTTAAATCAGGAAAACTAGGGGAATGAAAGGAAGATAACATGTGCAAGAGCTACATTTTCAAACTTGTAGGAAATGTGAATATACTACCCCCTCTTTTCTAGTTAGGAAAAACTTAAGGGGATGTAGCCAAAAGTAAAGGTGATATTTACTTACTGAATATAATTTTTGTAAATAATTTTGCTTCATGAGGGAAAAGACAATATTGTTAAATACTTAAGACTATCACAAAATGTATGATCAGATTTCATGTAGATTTATCAATGTAAAATAATAATGATAATGAATTTGCACTAATAGCTAATATAATTATAATTACAGTATAATCATTATATATAAAATTATAATATTCCAATTATAATACAATAACAATAATTAATATGTGATAAGAATATGTAATGTTATTATAATATATTGTGGTTATACTGATATTATGAAAATATATAATAAAATGATATAATTATAATATAATGCCTATAATATAAATGGAACACCTAAAATAATTAATGCCAATAGCATTTATATAGTGCTTTAAGATTTGCAAGGAACTTTATAAATTTTATCTCATGTGATCCTCATAATAACCCTCAGAGGTTGATGCTATATTATCCCCATATTATAGATGAAGAAACTGAGGCAGACAGAGGTTAAAGACTTGCCCAATGTCATATAGCTAGTAAGTATCTGAGGCTGGATTTGAACTCCAGTCTTTCTGACTCCAGGTTCAGTGCTCTATCCACTTCTAGTCCACCTTGCAGCCTAGAAGTAATACAATAATATATTATTATTTGTGTGTGTGTGTGTTGGGGGGGTAGACTAGAGCTTAGACTTTACTGGCATAGAAATCTCCCATTGAGGAAACCTCTCCACAAATTCAAATCATTAACTCTTTTGCAACTTCAAGTTTTAGAGGGCTGCCTTGGACAATGTGAGGTTAAGTAACTTGCCCAGTGTTCTACAAATACTGTATGTCATTGGCAAGACTTGAATCCAGGTCTTCCTCACTCTGAGATCTGCTTCAGAGGTATCTATGTCAAAATCCATTCACTATTTGGTACTTCCTAATATAGTCCTATATGATATATGCTATTGTTCGGTCTTTTTCAGTCGTATCTGACTCTGCGACCCCATTTGGGGTTTTCGTGGCAAAGATACTGGAGTGGTTTGCCATTTCCTTCTTCAGTTCATTTTTCAGATGAGTAAACTGAGGCAAACAGGGCTAAGTGGCTTGCCCAGGGTCAGTAACACAGCTAGCAAGTGCCTGAAGCCAGATTTGAACTCATTAAGATGAGTCTTTCTGATTCCAAACCTAATGCTCTATCCACTGTGCCACCTAGCTGCCCCAAGTGATATATAGTTATATGTCATACACACACTTGCACATACATAGAATATAGGTAGGTGTATTTGTATATGTGTGTGTATGAAATCTGTTTTTAGGAACTCGTCCTAGAAGTAAGAAGCCATAAATAGTTCAAATATTTCTGAAAAAGGTCTATAGTATTTTTTCTTCTCGTTTGGACCTCCAAATGTTCAAGAAAGTTTAAAAAATCCATAGTACAATGAAAAGAACATTTCATTTTGAGACAGTGGGTCAGGTTTCAAATCAGGCTATTATTTACTAGTTCTGTTACTTTGGAAAAGTCATTTAACTTCTCTGGGTCTCAGTTTCTCTACTTATAAAATAAAGGTGCTAGACTAGAGGTTCTCTGAGCTCCCTTTGGGGTCTAGCTTTATGATCTATGATCTCAAGTGTATGAGATAACGTAAGACTAGCTAATATATACCCTATTTTCCTAGTACAAGTGAGACTTTGGACAAGTCACTTAACCCCCAAGACTTCAGTTTCCTCATCTTGAAAAAGAGGGGACTGCACTAGATAGTGTCTCTGTATCTATGATCCTATAAACCTATAAACCTTTTCTCTAGCAGCTACCATCACTCAAGGGCTGATGTGAATCTTCCCTGTTCTCCCCACCTCTCTCTGCTTACTCTTTGTTGGGAGTGCTAAGAAGCAATGGCATGCTCCAAAGGCTGGAGCAGAAGCTGCAGACCTGGATTAATCACACACTGGGCAGATAATTAGACTGAGAAAAATGAAGAATTAGAAACAAAAACTAAAATCATCAGTCTTCCTTCATTGAAGGATTTGAAGTTTCCTCATCAAAAATAAAGTTATAACAGAAACATAGCAAAA
The DNA here is from genome assembly GCF_900497805.2 of Vombatus ursinus. Taxonomy (NCBI): domain Eukaryota; kingdom Metazoa; phylum Chordata; class Mammalia; order Diprotodontia; family Vombatidae; genus Vombatus; species Vombatus ursinus. The sequence continues at coordinate 4,720,530 of NW_020951112.1, read as the reverse complement.
ATGGCTGCCCTAGAGTCATGTGACTCAGTTTTCCACCTTGTGGAAGGGGTCTAGACTTGCCATGGCAGTGTGTTCCAGAGATCTGAAAAATTATTCCCCCAACATACACCTATGAAACCTCCAGGCTGTATTTTGGACATGGAATAGGAAAGTTGCTTAAGAGATTCAGAGAAAGAGAAACTAGAGGTCATCCAATTTAGCCCCCTCATTTACAAATGAGGAAGCTAAGGCCCAGAAGGGTTAAGGAACTTGGCCAAGGTACTACAGATATAAGTGAGATTCAAACACAGATACCCTGATTTCAAATCTAGGACTTTTCCCATGGACCTTTTCTCTTGAAATAGCATCTATTAGCCACTGTAGGGAGACAGATCCTTACTTAACTTCGTAAAGCACTGAATAGCATAGAGGAAATGATTTCAGAACCAGGAACCTAGACCTGGCTCAGCCATTTACTTATCATTGAATCATGTCCATAGAGTTGGAAGTGGTCATCTCATCCAACTCCTTCATTTTATAGGGAAAGAAACTGAGGCCCAGTGAAGTTGTTCACACAAGGAATAAGCAAGCAAGCAAGCATGAGGAGCAGGAATTGTGACTTTCTGCTTCAGGACCAGGGAGAGCTCTTTCCATTATCTCACACTGTCTGGCAGTGTCCTGAACTTCTCTCTCTGAGCCTTTGTCACTTTTCCGTGAAAGAGACATACTCATGCCATTTATCTCATGAGGTTGTTATGAAGGCAAATTACATAAGGCGTGTATGTTAAATAAATATGAATTATCATTACATAATCAACTTTTAAGTACCTATGTGAATGGGAGCAAACCACTCAACCTCATTTTCCTCATCTATAAAATCAGGAGAATAACACTTCTGTTACCTATGAGAGAAAGGGGCAACTACATGGTCCAGTGGATAGAGTACAGGGCCTAGAGTCAGAAAGATTCATCTTCATGAGTTCAAATCTGGCCTCAAACACTTACTAGTTGTGTGTCCCTGGGCAAGTCACTTAACCCCATTTGCCTCAGTTTCCTCATCTGTAAAATAGCTGGAGAAGAACATGGCAAACAACTCCAGTATCCTTGCCAAGAAAACCTCAAATGGGGTCACAAAGAGTTGAATACGACAGAACAGCAACAACTACTACATAAGATTGTTTTGAAAAAAGCACTTTGTCACATAAACGTGAATGGTTATCATTCCTCTTGATCCATACCTGTGCATTAGATTGTGGGCTCCTTGAGGGCAGAGGCTGTCATTTGTTTCCTTTTTTATCCCCAGCACTTAGCACACAATGCCTGGTGCATAGTAGGCACTTAGTGTTTATTAATTGATTGATTTCATCAGTGCTTGCAGCTCCCAGGAAGGAAACTCTCTGTACCAATGAAGACCATCAAATTTTCTGTAGTTTATAGTTCTAGAGACTATCTGGGGCACTGAGAGGTCAAGTTACTTGCCAAGAGTCATACAATTGGTATCTATCAGAGGCAAAATTAAAACTCAAGCTTTCAAACATTTTAAAAAGAGCTTTGTATTTTCTTTTCTTTTAAAACTTTTCTACTTAATAGCATTTTTTTTCTAATAACATGTAAAGATAGTTTTCAACATTCATTTTCATAAGTTTTGAGTTCCAAATTTTTCTTCTTCCCCAAGACAGCTAGAAATCTGATACAGGTCATACTTATACAACCATGTTAAACATGCTTCCATGTTAGTCATGTTGTGAAAGAAAAATCAGAACAAATGGGAAAAAAAAACATGAGAAAGAAAACAAACAAAAGTGAAAATAGTATGCTTTGATTTGCATTCAGACTCCATAATTCTTTCTCTGAATGTGGATAACATTTTCCATCAAGAGTCTTTTGGAATTGTCTTAGATCACTGTATTGCTGAGAAGAGCTAAGTTTATCATAGTTGATCATTGAACAATGTTGCTGTTACTATGAACAATGTTCTTCTGGTTCTGCTCACTTCACTCAGCATCAGACCATACAAGTCTTTCCAGGTTTTTCTGAAATCTGCCTGCTCATCATTTCTTATAGCACAATAATATTGCATTACATTCATATACCACAACTTATTCAGCCATTCCCCAATTGATGAGCATCCCCTCAATTTCCAATTCCTGGTCACCACAAAAAGAGCTGCTACAAATATTTTTGTACATGTGGGTCCTTCTTCCTTTTTTATGATCTCTTTAGGATACAGGCCTAGGAGTAGTATTGCTGGGTCAAAGGGTAAGCACAATTTTATAGCCCTTTGGGCATAAGAACTTTGTATTTTCTAAGTGATCAGTTATTTGTGTTAGGTATCACTCACCCTAAGCCTGTAATTTAGCTGTAACCTTAACCTGTAACTTAGTAAAAGTGGGTTTTACATATATTCTCCTAATTGCCTTCTAAATTCAACTAATATGCATTTATATGCTTTTCCTTCCCAACAAAATAACTCTTGTGCAGTTTGGGCTTGCTTCATACTCTTGCATCTCCATGACATCTCATCAATGTGAGGGCAGATAGTAATCTTCCAGAAGATGGAATCTTCCTTCCAAACTCCTTCTGTGGCCTAAAAATCTATTTCAGTATTTAATGCCCCTCTTCCTTCCCTTTCCCTCAAACAAAACCCTGATACCCAGCCAAGCAGCAAAATACTCTCATTTCCTTCTGCTCCTTAGTGAAGCAGGTTAGCCGAGTGACTGGTTGTCTGGCAGTATTTGTGGTTTGTCTTTTGTGACTAAAATCTCCTCAAATGCAGGCAGGGCTAGCAGGGAGAAACAGCCACTGGGTGGCACAGTTGATAGTGCACCAGGCCTGGATTCAGGAACTAAAATCTGGCCTTAGACACTTACTAGTTGTGTGAGCCTGGGCAAGTCACTTAATCCTGTTGGCCTTAGTTTCTTCATTTTGAAATGAACTGGAGAAGGAAATGACAAATTATTCTGGTAGCTTTGCCAAGGAACCCCAAAAGGGGTCATTAAGAGTCAGACACAACCGAAAATGACTAAACAACAAATAAAAGTAGTGGAAAAAGAAAAGTATACATCCTTAGGTCATTGTTTAATCATGAGATTATAGATATAGAGCTGGAAGAAACCCCAGAAGTTCTCTAGTCTAACCCTCTTGTTTATAAATGAGGAAACTGAGAACCAGATAGGTTAAGGGACTTACAAGTCACACAATTTGTATGGGACTGAGGCAGGATTATCATTTTTGTTATTATTATTATCAGCAGCAGCAGCTAGGTGGCACAGTGGATAGAGTACAGGTCCTAGAGTCAGGAAAACTGAGTTCAAATCAGCCCTCAGACACTTACTAGCTGGGTGACCCTGGGCTAGTCACTTAAGCTCTGCCTGCTTCAATTTCCTCATCTGTAAAATCGGAATAATAATAGCATCTGCCTTCCAGGGTTGTTGTGGGATCAAATGAGGTAATATTTGTAAAGTGCATTGAAAATCTTAAAGCATTCTATAAATGATTATTATCATGATATAATGGATGGGGCACTGGACTTGAAAGTCAGGCAGTCCTAGGTTTGAATCCTGCTTCACACATTTCTTAGGCATTTTACTTTGGGCAAATCGCTTGGCCCCTTTGGGCTTCAGTTTCCTCACTTAGAAAAGGAGGGTGATAATAATAGTTTCTTCCTCATGAGGGTTTTTGAGTGGATCAAATAAGAGAATGTTTGTATGCCACAAAGCGAGTAGAAAAGGCTAGAATTAGCAGAAGCTACTGCTGCTATTCCTGATTCTCTTGTTTCTTTGGCAGCCTCTTTCCTGAGGACAGCTTGGGTTGCCCCATCCATACAGCAGGCTTTATTGTTACCTGACAGTCAAGCAGCCATTCAGTCAACAAGCATTTAGTAAGTACTCACTATGTACCAGGCAGTATCACAAGATAACACATGTAGCTAGAAAGGTAAAGTCCATAAAATGCAAAAGAATCCTTCCAATAACCTATTTTTAAAAGTTTAAAAAGGCACTCACATTTTAAAAAGTTTTATTTCTGCCTTTTTCTTTTTATACCGGGATCATTTCCCAATACTCCCTTTCCCCCAACCACTGAGCCAATCCTTTTAATGAAGAAAAGCAGTTAAACAAACTGAAGCAAACAAAACAACTACCCCTGAGAGTCAATGTACCATTCAGTACCTGTAGTCTCCCACCTCTCTACTGTGATGTATAAAAAGTTTGAGAGACACAATTACTGGATAACTAATAATTTTATTAATTATGGCTAGCAAATAATTAATAAAAGGATGGTCATTTGCCTGTTTCTCATAAATCAAAGATGAATCATGGAGGCCTCTCAATGCTTCTATGCCCTTAAAAGAGGGGGTGTTTCCACCACGTGGCAATCAACTCTGATTGGCTAACAATTAATGAGAAAATGAATATTATAATGAGAGGTGAACCTATTCTAATGAGGGACTGGGGAATGTGATTTTGATTATGTCACTCTTACACCCAGACTACATCTCCCCCAGCAATCTAGACCAGAGCTTCTTAAACACGATATGGGGTCACAACCCCACATGGGGTCACGAAAAATTTGGCAATAGTAAAAGGTTTCTGAATGAGCAACAACCAAAAGTTAATTAAAAATCAAATGCATAATGAATATGAGGTGTTTGTGCTCTGGCAGTGCATGCCCACCTTGCATCCCACAACTTCATTGCAGCCTTGGTTCTGACGCAAAGCATGTGCATTTTGCATTGTGCATCACCTCAGACCATGCAATGCCAGCAAACCAAAATGTGAAAAGGGATTGTGAGTGGAAAAAGTTTAAGAAGCCCTGACTACACAAAGGATTTAAACTGTCCCACTTCCCCGAATACAATGGGCCAAAATTCACCTAGATTAGGTTCTCTTTGTAAGGTTTTTCTATTTGGGTGGGTTAACAATTCCATCTAGATAAGATAGTCTAGGTGGGGTAAAATTTGGGGCAAGGTCAGTAATGTCTTTCTGCCTTTATTAGCCTACAGGGGTTTATTTCTGAAGGAGGGAAAAAAATTTTCATCTCAATTAATTATATACTATTAAGATAAGAGACAAATAATCACTTCTCTCACTACTGACATTTGGGAAGTATGTTTTATTGGCTTTTATCCTAGGCATCCATCTTATTTATTGCAGAATTCTTATTGATATATATTTTTAAAATCACTTATATTTAAAAAAAACCCTACTTCCTCATTCCTTACAATGAAAAATTTAAAAAGGTGGGGAAAGATTTAGCAAAATTAGCTAACACATCCACCACGTTCAAAACTATATCTGTTGTTCCATACCCATAATCCCACATCTTTCAAAAACACTGTGCCTTAGTTTACTCTACTGTAAAACAAAAACTCACATGGCCTTTCAGGTCCCTTCTAGTCCCATATCTATGCTCTATATTTTCATGTCTTCTCTTGGCCCAAAATTGGTCCTTAGGTACCCATTTTTAAGAGAACATCATTTAAATTTTGGTTAGTGAAAGAGCATGGAGAAGGGGAGAGGAATAACTATTACCTTATTGTCTTCATTAAAACCTATTTATCAGGTGCCTGTCATGGAGAAGGCAATGTGGCCAAAGCCTCAGAAACAGATTATAACAAAGGCTTAGAAAGCATAGAAGATAGATTACAATAACAGGATGGGTATTGTCTGAATATAAAGAAGAAAGTTATCTTTAACAGGTTTTTTTGCCCACTGACCTTAAGTGTTTTTTTTAAAGCTGTTAACACCTTTTCAGCACTCAGTCCACAGCCTCACTTGGTAAAATTAATAAGGTATTCATTTTTAGAGCAGAATCTCAAATCCTTATATTAGATTAGGTATAAATATAGTCTCAGAGGCTATATCTTAAATAGCGAAGACATTAGGGTTGTATAAATTGCTTTCATATTATAGACAACGGCTGTTAGCAAAGAAGGGCCGGGGTTACATGGTGAAGAAACAGCTCAAGGGCATAGGTACTTAGTTCAGGGAATATCCCTGGGAAAGTCTCTACAGATTCATAGGCTCTGGTAAAGAAACCAGATCTGGTGGGGGCTTCTGAGTATTTGAAAAAGAAAGGCAGGTTGGCATGTAAGTCACTAGTATGTGGCGGTTTGTGGGCAGTTATTAAAAATGAATTCAATTAAATTTAATTCTCCTTTGCTGACAGAGAGACGCCCTTATGTAGTTGGTAGATGACTGTCTTTGGAGCCAGGAAGACCTGGGCTGAAGTCTCTGAGGCATACTGCCTATATGATCTTAGGTAAGTCACTTAACATTTCAGTGCTCTAGGTCAGAGGTCCCAAATACACAAAGGCCCACAAAGCTCCAGAGTGTAGACCAAACCAGATTAAAATGTAATTGGGAAATATTTAACAAAATTAAAAAAAGCATAATAATACATAGATGATATTACATTTAAAAAGTGTCAATATGCAGCCTGCAGAGACCCTTACGTAGATATCAGTAGCTCTCATTTCTATGTGAGTTTGACCCCACTGTTCAAGGCAACTCTTTAGGACTATAAGTTGCAGAAACAGTCATCACTTGAATTGGTAGAGGAAATTTCCTTTCCTGGGATCAACTTAGTTCTGGTACCCTACTAAATGCTATATGAGGGAAAAAGAGCACTGGGCTGAAACAAGTATTTTCTGAGATGTAATTTGAACTCAGTCAATGGCAAGTGGGAAGGGTCCGCCATTTCTATATAAACTCATTCCTTGGCTGTCACTCATGGCCTCTGTAATGCAAAAGCTGTCCTCCCCAGCAGGCTGGGGTAGGACCCTGGTCATTCATGCATTCAATCACATACATGTGATCATGGGATCATAGATGGAGAAATGGAAGGGACCTCAAAGGCCATCAAGTTCAACCCCTTTATTTTATAGAAAAGGATACAGAGGGCCAGAGTGGTGAAATGATATAGATGATCATACATGGTGGGCTAGAAGGGACCTTGGAAGCCAACTAGACTAGTGCCTTTTTTTTTTTTTTTTTTACTGATAAGCAAACTGAGGTAGTATTAGGCTAAATGACTTGTTCAAAGGTCACCCAGGTAGTAGGTAATCAGAGCTGGTATTTGAACCTAGGTCTCCTAGAACTAAATCCAAGAATGGTGCCTCCCACTTGCCATGCTGCTTTTCAACAAAGCTGGAGAGATTCGCAGTGTTTTGTCCAGCTGCAGCCCATGCCCTGGTTTGACAATCCACCACCCAAGGAATCAACTGGAATGCCTATTTTTCCCCCCTGAGTTTATCCCACCCCCAGCAAACCCTTAGAAGCTCCCCTACTATGATTTGTGCTATCCTGGTCCCACATATGCAACAAAATTAGAGGCTCAAGCTGGAAATGAAACTGAAATGCCATAGCTATTTATATAGTTGAATAGATAGACATCAAATGGAAATCTATCCAACAGGGAAGACTATTTACCACCTCTGAGTTGCCAAGTCTTGTTAATTCTACCTCCATGACAACTCTGCATTCCATCCCCCTCTCTCTACCCACATACTTCAGTTTAAGCCCTCCTCTCTCTCCTGGATTATTGCAATAGACTCCTAATTGATCTCCCCTCCCTCAAATCTCTCCCCATTCCAATACATCCTACACCCAAGTACCAAATCGATTTTTCCCAAAGCACTTTTCTGCCTATGTCACTCGCTTACTTAAGAAACTGTGTTAGCTTCCTGTTGAGTGTTGTTTGCTTGTTTTTCAGTCTTTGTGACCCCTTTTGGGGTTTTCCTGGCAAAGACACTAGAGTGGTTTGACATTTCCTTCTCCAGTTGATTTTACAGATGAGGAAACTGAGGCAAACAGGGTGAAGTGACTTGCCCAGGGGCATACAGTTAGTAAGTGTCTGAGGCTGGATCTAAACTTAGATCTTCCTGAATTCAGGGTTGGCTTGCTATCAACTGCACCATTTAGCTGCCCTTGGATTGTAGAATCATATATCAGCTTTTTTGGTTGGCCATTTATAGCCCTTGATAATTTGACCTCAGCTTCCTTTCAGACTTCTGGCACATGACCCATTTTTACTCACTGTTTGGACAAGCTGCTCTCAATGCCTGGGGTATGTTCCTTTCTCACCCCTGCCTCTTGGAGTACCATCTTCCTTCAAAGCTCAGTTCAAACATCACCTCCTCCTCATACCAGCCCCAAGAGGCCTGTGCTATGCTGTTGGGTCTGGCCCTTTTAGCTGGGACTGACATATCAGAGCGTTTAAGGGACATAAGCTGAATGAATGCTGCTGTTGTATCGTGACTAACATTGACCAATGTAATCTGCAGGGGACTTACAGACTAAAAGTGACGAGTAGGCTGGGGAACAGGCAATTTAGAGCTGTGGGGGCATGACTGAGCAGCACAGACAATAATCTGAGCCCCCGGGGTTATTCCTCATGTGTTCATTCATGTGTGGTGCTGATGACTGTTCTTCTGGAATTGAGCTACGGATGGGCTGAGCCTTTATCCTTGGGATGCTACATATAAGCTTGTGCCTGCATTCTTGGTATGATGCTCATTCCACTCTGCATCTGCTGCCCTGTCTGCCTTCAGCTCCCCAGAAAAAGATGCCTATCCAAGTTTAAGCTCATCATCTCTAAAATCATCACCATGAGGCTAAGTCTTGATTGATATCACCTCCCTCAGCCTCTTCTGCACTCTGATTGGAAGACTGGAGAGTGGAGTCCTTGGGCTCATTCCAGTTTGCATTTGTTGCTCTGTCTAGCTTCAACTCCATAGAACAAGATACTCCTACACAGGGTATCCCTAGTCTCTAACCCTCTCCCTTTTCTTTCTTCCTTTTGTGTATTGTCTTCCTCCACTATATTGTAAGCTCCTGTAGGGCAGGTGCTGTCTTTCTTTTTATTAATTGTATCCCTAGTTCTTAGCACAGTGCTGGACACATAGTAAGTGCTTAATAAATGTTTATTGGATTTGGATGTTGGATTTTGGATTTGGTGATCTAGCATCTGAATAGTAAGTACCGAGGGAGCTGTGATTAAAATAACAAACAACCCAAACCAAAAAACCTAGGTATGTGGATAATGTGTCTCTGAAACACTGTCTGAGACACTCACCTTCTCTAAGGGTCTGAATGTACCAATAGTGCAAGGGAACCCTTGTAGTCAGTAGCGGGACCCTGACACTTGCGGTCTATAGTCATTGTATTCATAACCTTTAGGAAAACCAGGTCACAAAAAGTGAACTAAGCCTTACACAAATCCCCTGTATGAGTAATGAAAACAATAATTCAGAGAAGAAATAAGTGATTTCATTTTTTTTTAAAGTGATTTTGAAAATCCTAACCTGAACAACTAGATGGTGAAGTGGATAAAGCACTGGGCCTAGACTCAGGAAGATTTTCATCCTAATCTTACCTCAGATACTTACTAGCTGTGTGACCCTGAGCAAGTCACTTAGCCCTGTTTGCCTCAGTTTCCTCATCTGAAAAATGAGCTGGAGAAGGAAACGGCAAACTACTCCAGTATCTTTGCCAAGAAAACTCCAAATGAGGTCATGAAGAGTCAGACACCAATGAACAACAACAGCTGACTGTTTTAATAGAGGGCAACAGGCAGATAGGAGGAAGGCTATTGTATAGTGGAGATCTGAGACACACGCACAGAGGGAGGAAGGGAGGCAGGGAGGGAAGGAGGGAGGGAGGGAGAGAGGGAGAGAGAGAGAGAGAGAGAGAGAGAGAGAGAGAGAGAGAGAGAGAG
>NW_020951112.1:4683003-4710824 GCF_900497805.2 Vombatus ursinus | reverse complement strand
AGAGAGAGAGAGAGAGAGAGAGAGAGAGAGAGAGAGAGAGAGAGAGATCTCAGAGCCTCAGTTTTTTGAACACAGAAAGTGCTTTGCAGAACCTTAAAGTGCTATACAAATATAAGTTTTCTACATAGACTGGAGTAATAATAGAGAGCTGGCCTGGGAATCAGGAAGATTTGGGTTCAAGTTCTACTGCTGATACATACTGAATGTGAAACCTTGGATGGGCCACTTAACTTCTCAGTGTTCCCAAATAACTCTGAGTCTAAAAGTTACAGAATAGACATAATCTGCATTGACAGAGGTAGTTTACTCATTGGGAGTTTCTGACATGAAATAATAAGTCCAGACCACCCTCCCCCCTCTCTCTCCCTCCCTCCCCCCTCTTTCCCTATCTCTCTGTCTCCCTCTCTCTCTCCGTCTTTTCCTGTCTCTAGTTCTATTTCATTTTCTACACAGATATCTGGATCTGAAATCCCACCCCCCCCATACAAGACTATGAAGCCACCTCTAGTTCTCAGCTTCCTCATTTACCAGACAAGTGGGTTTAATTATGATACAATTGGATGGAAGCTCCTTCAGGGCAGGGGCTGGTTTTCTTGTTTTTGTCTTTGTTTCCCTAGTACTTTGCACAATTCTTGGCACATAGAAGGCACTTAATAAATGCTTATTGAATTCTGAATGAACAATTTCTCAATTATAATTTTAATGCTCAGGAAATAGTTACAGAATTTGTTAGCAACTCAGTTATCCCATACTCAACCAGAAACCTTAATGTACCAGAACTTGTAAGGGAAGAGGGCTGAATTTCTTTTTTTTTCTTTTTTTTTAAGGCAATTGGGGTTAAGTGACTTGCCCAGGGTCACACAGCTAGTAAGTGTCAAGTGTTTGGTCTGAGGCCAGATTTGAACTCAGGTATCTCCTGACTTTAGGGCCAGTGTTCTATCCACTGCACCACCTAGCTGCCCCAAATTTCTCTTTTGAAAGGCAAATTACAAGACTTCAGGAATTTCGGTTTAAGAATATAGTTTGCTGGGGATTTTCCAGGGTTGGGATATATTCAGCCTAATCTACACTGTCTATAGCTACATGGATGATTTTATTCAATTCTGCATGAGAGTAAAGGACTAAAAACAACAACGATACTGACACACATAGGATGTTTCAAGGTTTGCAGAATTCTTTACCTACGTAAATTCCTCTGACTCTCAGAACTACCTCATGGTAGAAAAGCAAGTACTATACAGGGTGTCTCAAAAGTCTTAGTGAATTTTAAACTTAAATAGCTGAATAGCTTTAGGGATCGGTGAATATGCTTTAAATTTTTTTTAAACCTTTTTGATAACTATGTCAACATAATTGGTTCCCCTTGGGAGGCAGAGCCAAGATGGCAGAAAAAAGGTAGGGGCTCATCTGAGCTCTCTTGCAAACCCCTCCAAATACCTTTAAGTAATGGTTCAAAACAAATTCTAGAATAGCAGAAAACACAAAAGAATGGAGTGAAACAGTTTTCTAGTCCAACTTAAAAGGTTGGCAGAAAAGGTCTGTTGTACCAGGATGAGAGTGGATGGTAGTCTAGTGCAGGCCATCCCAGCACAGTCCAAGCCCCAGCAAACCAGGAGCAGAACTTGGGAGTGACTGAATCAAAGGTAGCACTGGTGATTTCCAGACCTCCCAGCCCACAGATGGTAGGGGGGCCAGAAAACTGATCAGAAGAGAAGATGACTTGAAAAGTAGAATTGGCCAAATGGAAAGCGATATATGAAAATTTACTGAAAAGAACTCCTTAAAAAGCAGAATTGGTCCAGTGGAAAAAAAAAAGGTATAAAAATCCACTGAAGATAAGAACTCCTTAAAAAGTAGAATTGGCAAAATGGAAAAGGTGGTACAATAGTTCACTGAAGAAAATAATCCCTCAAAAATTAGATTTGGACAAGTTAAAGCTAGTGACTCTATGATACATAAAGAATGAATTAAACAAAATGAAAAAAAGAGAAGAAAATAGAAGAAAGTGTGAAATATCTCTTTGTAATAACAACTGACCTGGAAAATAGACCCAGGAGAGATAACTTAAGAATTATTGGACTACTTGGAAGCCATGATCAAAAAAAAGAGCCTAGACATCATCTTTCAGGGAATTATTAAGGAAAACTGCCCTGATATTCCAGAAACAGAGAGAAAAATAGAAATTGAAAGAATCCAAAGATCGACTCCTGAAAGAGATTCCAAAATAAAAACTCACAGGAATATCATAGCCAAATTCCAGAGCTCCCATTGGATGAAAAAGAGATAATATTACAGGTGCACCAGAAAGTAACAATTCAAATAGTGTAGAGCCACAGTCAGGATGACACAAGATTTAGCAGTTTCTACATTAAAGGATCAGAGGGTTTGGAGTATGACATTCTGGACGGCAAAGGAGCTAGGATTACAACCAAAATCACCTATGCAGAAAAACTGAGTATAATCCTTTAGGGGAGAAAATGAACATTCAATGAAATAGTGGACTTTCAAGCATTCCTGATGAAAAGACTAGGGCTGAATAGAAAATCTGACTTTCAAATACAAGACTCAAAAGATGCATAAAAATGTAAACAGGAAAGAGAAATCATAAGGGATTCAATAAAGTTAAACTGTTTATATTCCTACATGGGAAGACGATACTTACAACTCCTAAAAACGTTCTCATTTTTAGGGCAGTTAGGAGTGTACATAGAAAGCAAGGTGTGAATTGAATATGATGGGATGATTATTTAAGAAAATAAAATTAAGAGGTGAGAAAGAAGAATGCACTGGGAGAAGAGGAAAGGGAGAGGGAGAATGGGTTAAATTATCTCAAATAAAAGAGAAAAGAGATTTTAAAGAAGAGGGTAGGATGGGAGAAGGAGGGAGGGGAGCATGTGAACCTTACTCTCATCAGAATTGGCTCAGAGAGGGAATAACACACACTCAGGTGTAGAAATCTAGCTTAAGACATAGGAAAATAGGATGGGAAGGGGATAAGGGAAGGTAGAGGGGAGGTGATGATAGAACAGTAGATTGGGACAGGTAAAAGTCAAGAGCAAAACACTTTTGAGAATGGACAGGGTAAAAGAAGAGAGAGCAGGATAAACGGGGTAAATGGATAGAGAGAAATACATAGTTGGTAATCATTATTGTGAAAAAAATTTTTATAGTAAGTTTCTCTGATCAAGACCTCATTTCTCAAATATATAGAAAACTGAGTCAAATTTATAGAAATAAGAGCCATTCCTCAATTGACAATTGTCAAAGGATATGAACAGGCAGTTTTCAGACAAAGTAATCAAAACCATCTATAGTCACAGGAAAAAAATGTTATAAATCACTATTGATTAGAGAAATGCAAATTCTGAGTTACCAACACACACCTATCAGATTGGCTAATACGACAGAAAAGGAAAATGACAAATATTGTAAGGAATGTGGGAAAATTAAAACATTAATGTACTATTGGTGAAGTTGTATACTGATTCAACCATTCTGGCAAGCAATGAGGAACTTTGCCCACAACAGTGTGAAACTATGCATACCCTTCTACTGAGCAATATCACTACTAGGTCTGTATCCCAAAGAAATAAAGAACAAAAGGGAAAAGGACCTATTTGCATAAAAAATGTTTATAGCAGCTCTTTTTGTGGTGGCAAAGAGCTAGAAATTGAGGGGATGTCCATCAATTGGGGAATGGCTGAACAAGTTGTTGCATATGATTGTGATGGAATACTATTGTGTTATAAGAAATGATGAGCAGGATGCTCTCAGAAAAACTTGGAAAGACTTACATGAACTGATGATGAAGTGAGCAGAACCAGGAGAACACTGTATACAGCAACAGCAATATTATATGATGATCTACTATGAATAACTTAGCTATTCAATGATCTAAGACAATTCTGAAGGACTTATGATGAAAGGTGTTGTCCATCTCCAGAAAAGAAACTGGTAGAGCCTGAATGCAGATTGAAGATACTTTTACTTTTTTTTTTCTCCTTTTTTCTGGTCTGTCTTCTTGCACAGTATGACTTACATGGAAATGTGTTTTGCACGACTACAGACGAATAACCTATGTCAAATTTCTTGCCTTCTCAATGATGAGGGGAGAGGAGGGAAGGAGAGAATTTGGAACGCAAAATTTGAAAAAAAGAAGGCTAAATTTTATTTACATGTAATTAGGGAAAAATAAAATATTTTAAATTAAAAATAATTGTTTCCCCTTGTAATTCTGCATATTTCATCTTATGCACTCAAAGGCACTGTTCTGAGAAGGGGTCCATAGGCTTGACCACAGTGCCAGAGAGGTCCAGGACACAAAGCAGGAACTGACTGACCCGAGTTCAAGTCCTGATTCTAATTTAAACTCTGGCTATGTAGCGCTGGGCATGTCATTTTACTATGGTGTCAGAGGTATCAAACCCAAATAGAAAGAGAAGTCACTAAATTGTACGTAAAGATTTCTAAGGGCTGTACAGTTACTTGGAAAACCACATGTTAACATTATCTATGTTCTAATGAATTTTTATTTATTTTGTTAAATATTTCCCAATTACATTTTGACTCCTCTGCTCTAGATGATCCTCTAAGACTAAGAGTTTAAGAGAAGGTGCTTACCTGCATTAGTGGAAGGAGTTTCCACACCTGAGAGTTCCCTAGCCCAATGAAATTAATCACATGTCTAATCCCCATCCCATCTAATTGTTGGGAAACTTTTTTCCTGGGATCAAACCTAAATTTAGCTTCTCAGGTATTTCTTCCCATCATTCCCTTCACTGCCTTCAAGACCAAATAGTACATATCTAAGCCTTTTCCCACATGACAGCCCTTTAAATATTTAAAGAATAGTTATCATATGCTTCCCAAATCTTCTTAGGGATAAACATGCCCAGATTATTCAACTGATCCTCTTACAGCATGAGCTCAGAGCCCTTCATTACTGGTTATCCTCCTCCTGACTCTCCCTGGCTTATATCAATGTCCTTCTTCAAATGTGATGTTCTGAATGTCAACATTCTATTTGTTGTCTGATCAGGACAGAGCACACGGGGCCTATTAATTCAATATTCCCAGAAACCGTGTCTTTCTTAATGCAAGATTACATTAACCATTTCTTTTTTTGGTTGACAGTCATAGCATACCGGGGCCTCATTTGAGTGACAACTCAGTTCACTAAAACTCCTTGAACTTTTCAGACAAACTGTAGTTTACCATGCCACCCCATATTGCCTGGGCATGACAACTAGCTTCTGCTGGGCTTGTGGGATCATTATTAAGAGCTGGAAGGGGTCTTAGAGGTCATGGACTCCATCCCCCTTATTTTAAAGATATGACAATGACACACAGGGAGTTCAAGTGACTAGCCCAGGGTCACAGAGTTAATAAGGGTCTGAGATGGAAGTCAAACTCAGGTCTTCCTAACTTTAAGTCATCATTCTAACCACTATACCGCACTGTCTTCAATGGTTGCTGCTTGATGATGTTCTATTGGGTGCGATTGTAGATGTTAGTTTCTGCCAGGTGAGAGCCATTTTTAAAATTTTAACAAATGTGATTTAGATTGATCCCTATTAAATTTAATCTTATTAGGTATATACCCATGGTCTAGCCTAATGATATTTTTTGTTGTTTTTTGTCTTTTTTTGGAAGGAAGATCTAGCAAGGAATAATAAGGAGCAAAAGAAAATGAATTGAGTAGACAGCTGTGAGAAGCTGAAAGAAAAAAAAAACATTTTCCAGAAAGGACCAGGCAAGATAAGTTGCCATATTTGGGTATGTAGGTGACTGTCAGTCTTACAGAGAACTTGGATCATGTAATAAGGGATACTCATTTACAGGTATCTATTTTGTTATTATTTTTAAAGCAGCACCTCCCTCCCACCCAACTCTCTACTGTCAGATTATGACAGGTGGCTAGTTGGTCTCAGTGTGCTTGGGGTAGCTTGAGTGATTAGGAGAGATCCCTGATTAGCTTGACTTGGATGTCCTCCAGTCTATAGGGTCCAATTAGGAGTTGTTATGTCATCACAGAAAGGAATATGGCCCTAGAGTCTTGCTAGAATGACATCCCAATTCCTTACTGGTCTCTAGGAAGGCGTATATCTCTAGCTCCTCCTAGGAAGGTGCATCTCCCTACTGTCATACTTGGATAACACATCAACATCTCCTTGGTTCCCAATGCTGCCCAGCTCAGCAAATCATGGAATTTCTCCATCATGCCAGCTACATATTTTCTTGTGTTTTCTGGGAGACCTAAGAGAAGTAACGAACACTTATCCCCCAATAAAGACTACTTTGTGCCAAGGGGGTGGTGGTGGAGTCTTTGATGCAAGGATTACATTTTGGTGGTTTGTCAGGATAGCTCGGTACCCCTTTGTATAAGCAAGAATAAATCACATGGTGGATAGAACATGAGTTGTGGAGCCAAACATCTGGGTTCAAATCCAGACTCAGTCACTTGCTACCTTCAGCAAATTGCATTGCCTTTTGGGGCCTCAGTTTCCCAATCTATAAAATGACAGTGATGGCTTTGGGGAGTCCCTTTCAGTTCTAAATTTATGATCCTAAGATAGCTCCAGGTTCAATGCTTTTCCCCATCACCTGACTATGACTTACTATGCTCATACTCTTCTTATTTCTTTTTCTCCTAATTGCATTTCTAAGGAATTTCCTTGTAACATAAGAAGACTGAAGAAAATGATTCCTTTTTTTCTAGTTCTTCCATTTTTATGGTTGCTGGAATCATCCTTCCAAACTACATGAGCCTTACTTCATGTTACTTGAAATAAAGAGTGCCGCAGATGGCTGACAGTTCAGACATTACTTTGGTTCAACAGGCAGAACAAGATGTTGCTTTAGGGGTAACCATATTGGGGAATGACTTATTGTCACACCAGCTCCAGACTCAGGAGGCTATATATTTTCTCATTTCTCACTGGCATTAAAATCCCGAGAGCGCCTCTGGATTTTATTATATCCCTGCTCCTCTTGCCAATAATAGAATTGAGTAGGGAGGGAGCTGGGACTGGGGATGGAGGGCTCACTACGTGTGGACAAGAGCCTGTCTCTTTGACCCTACAGTAATATCCAGGTGTAAAGAAAAGCACATGATAAAAAAAGTTATAGAAAAGTTTTCTGTCGCTAAACAGAAATTTATGAAGCTTTTCCTGCTGCATTATTTCCCTCCTGATATGATGGTGCAAAGTCACTACCCAAGGTTATGTTTCAATATGAAAAAGCCCCCATATAAAATATAGATCTCTATATATGTACATGTACTAACTCTCAGGGTAACCACACAAATAATTTATAAGAATCCATTTGTTTTCTCCAAGTTATTTGTCATGTGAGCCATCCCTTGCGCAGTGCAAAGAAGGTAAATAAGTACCTCGGTTTCTGTGGTCAGGACTACTTAAATATGATGGGTCAACCATCTGTTTCAACACAAAATTCAACTTGATTTTAAAAAGAAGAAATGTTAGGAGAGGGCTAGTAAGTAGTCAGTGATATGCTCCCTTAACATTAGGATGGACTATTCCATTCTAATTCACTTCAATCCAATCCAGCTCAAGCCAGTCCGGCGCAATCCAGCAAACATGTATTAAGACATCTATTATGTGCCAGGCATTGTGCTACACACTGGGTATACAAAGATAAATATGGAAAAACAATTCCTGCCCTCAACAGCTTACATTGTATCAGACATATGTCTTGGTTGGGGGTGGTGGTAGAGGAAGAGATGATACTGATGGTAACTGCCCTTCCAGGAAAATTTGCACCCCCATGCACTTTAAGGATCCCTTTCCGAGGAGTAGGATAGAGGGTTCAAGTGGCCAATGCTGGAAAATAACCAAGTATATTTAGATGGTCATATAACTGAGCTCAATAGACTAGTGGCTAAAATCTTATTGAGGGCCATGCTTAAATATTATTTTCCTACTAATCATTAACAAAACAAGACATAGGGAAAATGATAAACTGTTGGATATACATAACTTGGTCAATGTTGTAGATTGAATTGTGGATTCCTCCAGACAGTGGACCCCATATTCAAGGTATTCTGTATATCCACTCAAAACTATAGCTCATGAGCTCCCACTAACACATCCACTTTTACTAGTCAGCCAAAAGACAAAATAGTTCAAAACAAAGATATTTAAACACTTAAGTAAGAAAACTAGCAATAAAACATTCTCCTCTCCCACAAATCTATGCTAGAGTCTTCCATGAAAATATATATAGTATAAGTAGAGAGAAACAACATACATCTAAAGAATATGTGGGAGGAAAACCATTATGTGGTTATACTACATGGAAGAGGAACATACCTCTGACAGTGCAGGGGCAATGATATCATCTGTGATATCATCACACTGGTACTGGGGGGGGGGTCCGATTCCTTTTTGCTCTCTTGTGGTATGTGGTCTAATATCTTCTAGGTATGGGTGTATGGCAAATAGCTTCACTTAAATGTTGATATCTACTGGTCTTTCATGGTTTCTGCTTGATGGTGTTTTGCTAGTCTCATGGCAGCTGTTGACTGCTGCCAGGCAAGCCTCTACTGTGCAGGTAGGTGTAGAGCTTCTTCTTGCTTTTATTTTATGGGTTTATCTGGAGTCCTAGGGGTGAGGAGACAGTGACTTCTCTTCTTTTGGCTTAAAATACAGAACAATTAGACTGTAGCACTTTTAGAAAGGCAAGATTCTTACATATCCAGTTAGCGGCATAAAGAAAAAATGCTTAGTGGTTTTTCTTTTCCTGCAGTAAGGAGGGTTTAATCTGTTTTCAGAAGTTTGGCTATTATAGGTATTTCTTCTCTAAAAGGAGATTCCTTGACTTAGGAGCCAAGTTTATAGAATATAGACTAGCCAGTTACCTGATTAAGACTTACCAACAGAATATTCTGGAGGTGAGGATATCCCTTAGTAATCCTTTAGTACTTATTAAGTATTGTAAAGATGCATGGTCAAATACTTCCTTTCTAGTGTTCTCCCTCCCAGATCACCATAAGTAGGCTGGAAATTACCAAGGGCAACAATTATACCCAAATGAAGTCTCCTGAGTTTCAGAGAAATACCAGTTTCAGCTGAACTTGATAAACCAGGGTATAAAAAGTAGGCTCTCTCCTTGTCCCCCTATTCAGTAACTGAGCTGGGGTCCTAGGATCCCACAACCATATTCTTATGACTCCCCAGCCTGTGTTTCGTTGTTGTTTGGTAGTCTCAGGTGTGTCTGATTCTTCATGACCCTATTTGATGTAATCCTGGCAAATACACTGGAGTGGCTTGCCATTTCCTTCTTCACTTTATAGATGAAGAAACTAAGGCAAACAGTGTTAAGTGACTTGCTCAGGGTCACACAGCTAGTAAGTGTCTGAGGCTGGATATGGACTCAGGTCTTCCTGACTACAGGTCCAGCAAGCTATCCACTGTGCCACCTAGCTATGCCCTGTGACTCATCCCCTGACTTGTGAATATTGCTAATAAACATGATGTTTTGCTTATAACTTGATCCCCTCTTTTTTTTCCTGCCTTTTTTCCTGCCTCTACTAACATCCGAACTAAAATTCTTGAGAGCTGTGTCAGGAAACCTTGACCATCAGCTCTTGTTCAGTACCAAGGGCAGCATTTTTTGTCACCACACCTCTTGGAGTATGTAGAAAGCAAGGGTTGAGGAGGTGCCATTTAAGTTCTAAAAGTAGAGACACCCTGCTTTTCTACCAGATACCAGAGCTGGGACTAGAAGGCTTGCCCCCAAACCCATGCTCCTCAAGCCCCTCCCCCACAACATAAGCAACAAAGGGAAAGAAACTTAATAAGTGTTTATTACATGTCAGGCACTGTACTAAAGACTAGGTATTCAAAGAAAGATTTCAAAAGTCCCTGCTTTCAAAGGAATTTATATTCTAATAGGGTGAGGGGAGACAACATGTAAATAAATAGTTACATTAAAGATCCATAGACTCAAAAGAAGATAACCTCAGACCCTTAAAGGTAGCGTTGAAAGCTTCAAGTCTTTTTAAACCTCAACATACTGCCTATCAAGGGCTCTGTCTCTGACTCCAGCTGCTATGTGACTTAGAGTTAGAAATTCCTGTTGGCTCTGTTTAATGTCTGATTGCTACACTGCATCTAGGCTGCATTATTTTAGAGGTTACCCCTCTAATAAACTCTCAAGGACAGTCTGAGTCTGACTTCCTCATCCCCACTCCCCTTAAAAATTATTTTGGTCTCCCACAAATGAATAGATGAATGGGAGGGGGAAAGACAAAATCAACCTCTTCCTTAAACACTTTTGTTTCAAATTCTTGCCTTTATCACAGATATGTGTAAAGCCTCAAAGTTTTCTAGGCTTTGAGTCCCACCCTACAGAATGGAATTACAAAAGGTCCCAGGAACATCTCTTTGACATCAACCAAGTTATTCAAAATAACCGTTTCACTCAACTGACATAAACCATTTTAAGGAAAGTAGAGAAAAACCAAGTCTAGAAATGGAGTGATTGCTCACACAAACCTTGAATTTTAAAAGTCATTGCACACACTTGCAATTGTATGTTTGATTTGTCACAAATGTGTGCAATGATATTTTAATTACTACTACTACTACAACTATTTTGCTAGGCTTAACTAAGTACAGAAAGTGACAATAAGAATGACATCTCTGTTTAGGGTCATGATACTTGCTTCACAATAGCTATCTGTTTCAGGTGGGATTATCCAAGTTGGATATTTGAGTTGGAAAAGGAAAAAAAAATCCCTATTTTACTAGCAAGGCACTCATTTTCTAAGCTTAGGTTGCTCAATGGATAGAGTGTTACTCTTGGAGTCGAGAAGATCTAAAATATAGTTAAAATATAGTCTCATATGCTTACTAGCCATAGGAACCAGGGAAATTTACTTACTTTTTCCTATCCTCAGTTTCTTCATCTGTAAAATGGGAATAAGAATAGCATCTACTTCACAAGATTATTGTGAGGACTAAATGAGCATGTTGTATACCATAACATGCTAAATAAATCCTACATATTATTATTCTTATTCCACAGCTGTTATGGAAACAGCTCATAAAGGGAACCTTCCTTTCCATTCCCCTTTTGCTGGATGGCAAGCTGTCTACTGAATAATGAACTCCCCTTCATTTTCACTCAGGGATCAGTATCCCCACCTACACCATCCCCAAAGAGTAGAGGGAGAAGGGGATGACGCAGAATAAGATCAGTCAGAGTTGCCACGTCTTGTGGGGGATGGCAACATCACAAGGTTCAGAGTGTAGGCTGCCATTCCATCATCCTCCCTCTCCAAGCCCCATCACACAGGGCTTTACCCATGATGCAATGACGTGATCAATCACAAAGTTATATATCAGGCTAAACTGTGGGAAAAACAGTCACCTACCACAGACAATGGATTAATGTGAAGAAGTAGAGCACAAGTAGGAGAAATCTTAAGGGGAAACTTTGGAGAAAAAAGCAACCTGTTTGAGGAAGGGGTTCCTCCTAAACGTTGGCACCCTTTACTATCCAACAAGAAATAAACTCCCAACAGAGCCAGAGCCAGTGGATAGGAATCCACTTCCTCAAAGCCCATCATCATTAAATGTTCAAAGACTCCCTGGAATTCTCACTCTGTGGGTTCTTCTCAAACCTCTTTCTCTGTTTGTACTTCCGTTATTTAATTCTACCTCTCCTCTAGGACCTTAAAGTCCTTTAGGACAAGGAACTTCATGTTATTTATCCAAGAGGGATAGCATCGTGGTATAGTGGCAAGGGCACTATATTTGGCTAGAGTCAGGAAGACTTCGTTTCAAATCCTGCCCTTAGACACTCATTAGCTGTGTGAAAGAGAGTACTTAGTAAATAAACATTTAGTAAGTGCTTTGGGTATATCAAGTGCTGAGGTAAGCACTTAGTCTCTCTGTATCTCACTGTGAAAATGGGAGCACTGGACTTGGTGATGCTATGGTCCCTTCAAGCTCTGAATCTATGATCCTGTGAGCTTTGTAGCTCTCTGGTGCCCTCACATAATATCTCCTATATATTAGTCTTTTTAGCATTGCCATATATTGAGAAAACATGTGGGATATCCTGTCAGAGTGTCTAGATTTGAATGTCAGCTCTGTTATTTTCTCTTGGTGCAGCTAGGTGGCTCAGTGGATAGAGTGCTGAATCTGGAGTCAGGAAGAAAGAGCTGAGTTCAAATCCAGCCTCAGACACTTATTAGCTGTGTAGCTAGTCACTTTACCCCATTTGCCTTAATTTCCTCATCTGTAAAATGAGCTGGAGAAGGAAAAGGCAAACTATTCCACTATCTCTGCCAAGAAAATTCCAAAGGGGGTCATGAAGGATCACACATGAATGAAACGATTAAACAACAAAATCTGTTACTTACTACCTTGTCCTTGGACAAAGGTCATTGAGCATAAAGATGGAATTATAAATTATTATTAATATTCCTTCCCTGTACTTCATTTTATACATGAGAAAATGGAGACCCAGAGATCATAGAATCATAGTTCTAGGGGTGGAAGGGAACTTCATAGCCGTGAAGTCTAACCTCCACATTTTAAAAATGAGGAAACTGAGTCCCAGAGATCGTAGGGTCATAGATATAGAGCTGGAAGGGTCTTTTGAGGCCACCTACTATGACCCTCCCATTTTATAAGTGAGAAAAATGAGGCTTAAAGAGTTTGTAACTTACTCAAGGTCCCCCAGGTAGTCAGTGGCACAGCTGGGATATGAACTCAGGACCCCTGACTCCAAATCTAGCACTTTCAGGAAGATCTGAGTTTGAATCGTGCTTTAAACATATATAGCTCCAAAACTAGAGACAGGACAATTTTTTTTCTCTTCCTCTTCCTTTTCAGACTGCCATCAGAAATATGGGCTCAGAATTCTTAACCTAGGGTCCACATATGCTCAAGAATCAGTAGAGATTTTAGGAGGTTTGAAAATTTGGATGGGAAAAATTGTATCTTTATTTCTATTAACCCTTAAGTAAAATTGAGCATTTTCTTCAATTATTTAAAGTCATTATTCTGAGAAGGGGTCCATAGCCTTCACCAGACTACCAAAAGGGTCCAGGACACAAAAAAAGGTTAAGAAATGGAAGAGATCTCTAGGGCCATTGCATCTAGGACAACACCCTTCTCTTAGCAAGTAGGAAATTGAGACTCAGGGAGGCTGTTACTTGCCCAAAGTCACATAAATAACAAGTACCAGAGCTAGGATTTGAACCCAGGTCCCTTGACTGCAAAGCCAGTGCTCTTTTCACTGTACCATGTGGTCCCTGAAGGATCCATCAGGTACATAATCTACTTGCAAATACTGGAAGTTGACCTGTTGAGTCATATTCAATATGGTGGCTTAGCTTAGTGGTTACAATTATAAACTTGGAGTCAGGAAAACTTGGGTTCAGGCCTGTCTCTGACATTTCTTAGCAGTATGATCATTCTCAACTTACTTAATTTCCCTAAGCCTCAGTTTCCTCATTGATAAAATGCAGATAATAATACTTTCAGTGAAAAGGCAGCATGGTATGGTGGATAAAGAGTTCTCCATTGTACCAAGAAGACCCAGGTTCAATTCCTGACTCTAACACATGCTGGCTGTGTGACCCTGGATAATTCACAACCCCTAAGTCCTTTAGGCAATTCATTAAGATGATAAGTTGCAAAGAATGTATCTACCTTCACGGGCAGGGGGAGTTTCCTTATCTGGGAGTTCCCTATACCAAAGAAATCAGAGGTACTGTCCTGATCCAGTCTCCATCCTAATACTCGCAGTACCTCTCTCATAGGGTTGCTGTGACGACTAGAGGCATAACAGACTCTAGATTCTTTTACTTATGTTTGATCTCCTGGGTCATCATTTAGAAAGTATATAAAAAACCTGATTTGTGCTGGTTTAAAGGTTATATTACTTGTGCCTGGCTCAAGACACTTTTTTTTCTTCTATTTGATTCCTCTTTTCTGTAAGCAGTGGGCTATGCTAAAATGTACAACCAAGGTGTGTTAAGAAATGCTCCACCAAAGATTTCGCCTAATATGGAATGTTGATTGCTTTCATCTTTTTTTCCCTTTTCTCCAATCAGAGGCATCTAGGTGGGACGATGGGTAGAGCACTGGGTCTGGTGCAAGGAAGACCTGAGTCCAAATCCAGACTCCAACTCTTGTTAGCTGTATGATCTTGAACAAGTTACTTAAGTTTTGTCTTCCTCAGATTCTTCATTTGTAAAATGGGAGTCATAAGAAAACCCACCTCTCGAAGTTATAATGTTTGTAAAGTCTTTGGTATAGAGTCTGGCATATAAATATGGCCTGGCTTAATAAATGCAGCTAAGTGGCATAGTGGATAGACTGCCATTTCCTTCTCCAGCTCATTTTACAGATAAGGAAATTGAAGCAAACAGGGCTAAGTGACTTGCCCAGGGTCACACAGCTAGTAAGTGTCTGAGGACAGATTTGAACTCATGAAGAGGAGTCTTTCTGACTCTAGGCCTGGCACTTCCTTCTATTACAGATGAGGAAAGGTACAGACTTGTCCATGATCAGAAAGCTAGGTAAGGGTTAAGAATCAGTATCTGAACCCATCATCTTCCTTGTCCTGACTCTTTTTTTTTACTACCACATCATGTTGTTTGATCATTATTGTCATCCCAACTTGAATTTCTTTCTTCAGTGAGATAAAAAAAAAATCCATGTGGGATGAGATTGAAAATTGTTATCCTACCCACTGCTTCAAGAAGGTTAATCTTAATATCTTTTCTAACAAGGGTTTTTAACCTTGGTCTGTGAACATGTTTTAAAAAAACATTTTTCTGATTACAATTTCAATAAAAGTTGTTTCCTTTGCAATTCTGTGTATTTTACTTTGTGTATTTAAAGCCACCATGTTGAGGAGGGGTCAACAAGCTTCATCCAGGTGTCAAAGGGGTCCATGAACCAAGGAAGGTTGAGAACTGGTGCCCAGGATAACCTCTCCCAAGTTCTGCACTGATCTTGATTCTTCTGTCTCATCAGCTTTCCTACCAGAGTGAAGCTATTTATGTATCCCCTTCAATTTAGCATGAAATCAACCTTTAAGCAAGGAGGCAGACTAAAATCTCTGTGTACTTTGGCACCTTGATATCAAAAGGGAAGAAAAACAGAGTCTTTTCATTTTTTCTTCTTATCATTTAAATAAAATCCTTATTTTCACATTAAATTGAAAATATGCATATATACAATGAAGAATCATTCTTCAGGGTAGCATAGGGTTTATTTAAGGAGATAGCTCAGGCAGAAAAATTTCATGTGAAATATTAATTGTAGGATTCAAACTGATTGGGAGTTACTTTAAAATATTTCTCTTATAATTTAATTCAACATGCATTTTGTAAGCTTTCTGCTAAATGCCAAGAGCTGGAAATAAAAAGACAAAACCAAAACTTTCCTGTCCTCAAGGAGTATATAGTCTATGTGGGAGTGGGGAGTGGTTGTGCTGCAACCTCATAGATAAGGAAATATGCAGAAATTTCAGAAAGGAGAGGACACTATATGGAGGATGGGGAGGGTGTAGAAGAGGACAACTTATGGTAAAAAGTTTCACCTGGGTTGAGTATTTAAGTTTAAGATTCTAAAGGGAAGAGGAGCAGAGATAATATATTTCTGGCATGCATGGCAACCTTTGCAAAGGTGCAGAGGTTGGAGATAGAATGTTAAATTTTTAGGAATAACAAGGACAATAGTGTGGCTGGAATTTATGGTGAATGAATCAGGGTAAGGAGGGAAAAAAACTTGGAAAAGTTAACAGGAACTATACTCCTCAGCTGAACAGTTCCTATTTTATGCCATGGAGGGTTCTTGAGCTTTGGAACAGTATCATCTGACCTAGGTTTTAGAAAGATTATTTTGACAGCCATAAGGAGCATCTATTGCAAAGTGGAGAGCCTGGAGCAGACTATGGCTGTCATAATTAGAAACAGTTGTGGAAAGGCCTTGTTTGATTTCCTTGAAAGACAAACATTGAATTTATTATCAACTCTAGCCAAGTAGGTAGAATAAGCTTCTATAATATTATTGGTAGTTTTGTCTGACTATCTGGTTACAGTCATGTCAGAACAATAACCTCCCAAGTCTGAGAGGAAGATTTTTAGTGGTAAAGAAGTCAGGGTCCTAGAATCAGTGAATCTAGGGGATTTCTGGAGGTTGGCAGAATAAATGCTTTCGGAGAATGGGGCAGAGCCATAACTAGGGATTTTTATTCCTGGGTCAAGTACTATAAACCATGCTCAAGGCAGGTGACAAGAACAGATTCTTCATGGGAGGGGGAAAGGGTAAACCACCCCCTGTCAGGGGGACAGAAATCCCAGGACTCCAAGCCTGCTATGTGGGAGATGCTAAGTGCTATTGGTTTTTTTTGTTTGTTTGTTTTTGTTTTTGATGAAAGGTCACAAGTGTGGTCAATGCATTCTGAGTTCCGAACCTGGGAAAAGATAATAGTCACTCACCTCAGTGATGGCTCTGGTGGGTCAACATTAAATAACAGAGACTCTGGAGTGAAGAAGGCCTAGGTTAAAATCCTATCTCTGATGCTTACTACTTCTATGACCATAGGTGGGACACTTCGGACTCAGTTTACCCATCCATAAATTAAGAGGGCTGGACTAGCTTGCCTCTGAGGTCTCTTTCACCTCTAAATCTATGGACCTTTGTGTGGCATCATTGACAGATTGCTTGAATTGGAGGTGAGGGAGATCAGGGTTTCAAATCCAGCTTCAAACATTTTCGTTCTGTTGCCTCAGTTTTCTCATCTTTAAAAAGGGGATAGTAATACCACTGACTTCCCAAGTACAGAAAATGCTTTGTTAACTTGAAGTACTCTAAACTGCCCTTGATCGGGCAGTCTACTTTGGTAGAGATTGCCTCTGTTTCATTCATGTCCCTATTCTCTGCTCATGTAATCTTTATATTTATATGGATAGATAGGCAAACAAAGCATTTATTAAGTGCATACTATGTGACAGCACTTTTCTGGGTACATAAGCTATGAGTTACGGGAGACTGTGCTATAGGAAATGAGAATAACAGTGGGAAGAGAGAAGAGAGCTTTGCTGTGGTTGAGAGTTAGGAAGACAAGGGTTTGAATCTTGCCTTAGACACTTAAGAGTTGCGTGATCCTGGGCTAGTCACTTTGTCCAAGTCTCAGTTTCCTGGCCTGTAAAATGGGGATAATAATAATACCTTCCTCACAGGATAATAGTGAGGGTCAAATGAGAGGGTTTTTCAAATCTCTGATCATTAAATAAATATCAGACAAATAGACATCTTTAAATAAATAAAATTTTAAATAAATATTATTATGCCATAAAAAAGAAGAGAGATTTAAATACATGTTGTCAAGGGCACCTAACTAATCTCCTCCCTCCATAGACGATAAAGCACTTTAATCATTCCTTTTAATAAAAATCATAGGCTTTCACTATTCTAAGAAATGAGATAGCAACAAGTTTGGCCACCAAAATGTGTGCACCATTGAAGTTTTTACCTTGATAAATCCATTTAAATTTAAATTCACTTAAAGCCATCTTAGCAACCTGTTGGCTTCCATTAGCCTATTATGATTGGGTCTTCTTTCCCAGTGGGGAAACACAACCCTAAATTTATCAAATGTAAAGCAAATCACTTTGTCTCTGGGCCTCAGTTTCCTCCTATATAAAAAAGAGGGTGTTGAAACAGACAATCTCCATGGCTCTGGCAGGTCTAGGTCCTGTACCCCTATGGTCCACACCAGTGGTATCAAACTCTAAGAAAAATGGGGGCCACAAAACCATACATCTCTGTGAGTCACATACTGACTTAGTTTTACAATGTAATAATAATATTTATATTTTGTTGTATTTTTATCAATTTTATTAAATACTTCCGATTATATTTTAATCTGGTTTAGGTTTCCTAGGGAATGTTGTAGCCTATGTTTGACCCCTCTGTTCTAGACAACTTGAGCATTTCTACAGTCATTGCCACTGGATTAATTCCTTTGGGTAGTTTTCATTACTTGGAATGAAACAGTAGGATATGTATAAGGCAAAAATTTATTTTTATTTTATACATTATTATGTACTTATATTCATCTATTTAATCATAAATCACATATTTATTTGTGAAATTTTATATATTTCCATAGAATATATTTATTATATCCTGTGGCTTTATTCTTAATGAGCATGGTACAGTGGAAATCAGCACCAGCTTTTGAGATTGAAGACCTGGATTTGAACTCTAACTATTAAGTTTGTAGAGGTCCATCACCGTGTGGTTAGTTAGTCAGTCAAAAAGTTTTTATTAATTGTTTACTGTATACCACACATTATACTATGTGCTGGTTGTTGGCTACATGGTGATGAATGTTTTGGCTACGGCAACTCCTGAAATTATACAGGCTCTGTCATCTGCCTCAGTGGAGGTACTGATACCAACAGTGACAGATTGTATGCTGACAGAAAGCAAGACCTTTCTGTTATCTATGGGAAAAAAAGAAAAGTTCCAGAAGGCTGTTCTTATCCAAAGGTAAATGCCAGTTCCTGGAAGCTATGTAAAGCAATTATTTTGTCCTTAAATGACTAATGCTTCTGGGAAGTATACTCTAATCTTATTCAGTATAATTATGTAGGATTACAACCACTGCCCTAATACCTGTTAAAGGTTAAGGTTATAGGAGAGATAGATTCATTTGAAAACTTGAGCCACCATTTTGTTTCCAGATATGTAGAATGAACTGCAAATTGAACTGAAAGTACATTTTGATGACTGAAGAGTCAGAGTTCTTAACATTTTATGTGTCTTGGATCCCTTTAGTAGTTTCATAAAATCTATGGACCCCTTATCAGAACAATGCTTGTAAATGCACAAAACAAAATACATTGGATTACAAAGGAAACCGATTATACTGAAATAATTATCAAAATATTAAGGAAAAAAACCATTCATGGACCCTAGGTTAAGAACCCTTGCTTTAACATGTAAAAATTGGACAATATCAGTTATTGGGTTTTGGACATTTTAGGAAATGCCATATTGTTGAGCTGAGTTGAGTTGAAAGAAAAGTTTACCTTGGTTTGGTCAATTATCTTAAATTCAGTTCTATCAAGGACCTACATCCTTAATTTCATACCTTGAAAAGGTAAGTGCCAATAACCAGCCCATTTGTAGTGGGCATAGTAATTGAGGGTTTTAAATTTATCTTGTGAGCAGCTAGGTGGTTTAGTGGAGAGTGTACTGGGCCTAGAGTCAGGAAGACTTGTCTTACTGGGTTCAAATCTGGCCTTAGACTCTAGCTATGTGACTTTGGGCAAGTCACTCAACCTTGTTTGACTCAGTTTCCTTATGAGCTGGAGAAGGAAATGGCAAACCACTCCAGTATCTTTGCCAAGAAAACCCCAGATGGGGTCAGAAAGAGTAGGACAGGACTCAACAACAATAACAACTGCATTGAAAAATTTATATTGTAAACCTTCGGGAGCTTTTAGGCTTTTGTGAAATAATGGATTGGAAGGGGAGGCATCTGCCAGCGCCCATGGGCAATTCCTCATGCTGGGGAATACCCACCTTAGTTGTGGCTCTGCCAGCTGCCAAGGATAAAGTGCTTATTCCCCCCTGTTGTAGGCAGACACGATGACTATTTAAATATTGATGATGACAATGTTTTATTTTTCTTCAGAAGTCCTCTTCTCCTCTCCTCTCTCTTCCTTTCCTTTCCTCTTCCCTCCCATTAGCCAGTCTCCATAGATGTCTGTTTTAGAACTGATGTTTTCTATGAAAGATTGCTCTATGAGAGTGCTTATTTTCCTGTTTGTTTAAAATGAGTTTCTGTTCTGTTCTGTTCGGCTTATTTAAAATGAGGGTCCATTCAACAAACAGAGCCTGGCGCTCAGCCTGGACCTTTATAACTGCTTGCTGATTGATTAATTAATTTCTCACTAATAAATGTCTAGTAAAAAGTCAAAATCCCTAGTTAGAAATCAAGGTTCAAATCTAGAACCTGTTTTTAACCTTAGAGAAATCCTATCTCTTGTGGTTGACACCACAATCTCTAAGGGATGGTAAAAGGAGATCTAAGGACATGGGACTTTAGGGTTAAGAGCTGCAGAAGGTCTTAGAAGCCATTGAGTTTAATGTCCTTGGGTTTGTCACTGACTGGCTACATTGACCTTCAAGAAGTCTTCCCTTTTCTGTCCTCCTCTCTCCTTTCCTTTCCTCTAAAACAGTCTTGTGAGATAGGCAAAGTGTGATTAGAATTGTAGATTAAAAAAAAAAACAAGGTTCTAGGATCATAAGAGACATTAGGAATTATTGGGTCCAATCCCCTCATTTTATAGATGAGGAATTCAAGGCCTAAATAAATGAATGCTTTGCTCAGGGTCATGCAGTTAATATAGGCAGAATTCAACCCAAGATCTTCCTATCATGAAACCTAGTCTTCCACGTAAGAAAACTGAGACTAAGAAGTGTGACTTCTTGAAGGTCTTTGCTAAGAAAATCCCAAATGGGGTCACAAAGAGTCAGACATGACTAAAACTACTGAACAATAATAAGGTCACATAATCTATCTGCCTGTTTCCTCAACTGTAAAATTGGGATCATAACAGTACTTACTTCCTAGGGTTGTTGTAAGGATCCAATTAATAACATTTATAAAGCACTTAGCACAGTGCCTGGAACCTAACAGGCATTATGTAAATACTATTATTATTACTTAACCTCTGTCTGCCTCAGTTTCCTCATCTGTAAAACATGAATAATAATACCTACCTCCCAGGGTTATTGTGATGATAAAATGAGCAAAGGTGCTTTGCAAAACTTAAAGTGGTATATAAATGTTAGTTGTTACTGTTATTATTATTATTGAAATGGAAATTGCTGCTAGATTCAGAGACAAAGGATTGGGGTTCAAATCCCACTACTGCCACTTTCTACTTGTGTTAGGCTGTGGGATTGGCCTTGTGATTTCAGTGGTCCAGGGAATTCCCAGGTGAGGAAACTCCTCCCACCAATGCAGATCAGAGTCTTTGTTTGCCTTGATCTATCTCTTCTTCGGGCACCAGATCTTCCCATCTTCCAGACCTACTCTTCATCCACTATTACCACTCTCTCCTTGGGAAAATCGCTTCCATTGTAGCCTCAGTTTCCTCATCTTTACAATTATGTGGTTGGAGCAGACGAACTCTGATCCCTTTCAGCTCTTAATATCGGATATTCTTCCTCACCTTGGGTCCAATTTTGCAAGAAGTAATATTTCTGTGTTTGCGATGGAGGGATTCCAGGCAAACCCTCACCCACCAATCAGAAGAGACAGTTTTGCCTCTCCTGTCTCCTTTCTTCTTCCTTCCCTTCCTCTCTCTCTCTTCTCTCCTTTCTGTCCCCCCCATCTTCCGTCTCCCTCTTCCCTATCTACCTTTGCTCCATTTCTCTTTCTCTATGATCTAATTTCCCTTCCTTTCCTCCTCCCTCTCCCTTTTCCTCTTCTTCCCTCTTCCCGTCTTCCTCTTCCTTCTCACTTCTCCCTCTCAGGCTCTGGCTTTCAGTCTCTCTTTTTTCTTTCTCCTCCAATTTACTTTCTTCTTCCCTCTTTCTCTCGGGCAAGGAACATACTTGACTTCATCTACATACAATATTTGTTTACTTAATTAACTGCCACTTAGCTGTTTTTCTTAAGGAAAGGCTTCTGCCTTGCTCCCAAGTAGTGCCAGGAGAGATTTTTCAACCACCCCAAGACTCCTACACCACACCAGAAGAAAGAATAGACAATTCACTGGTTTCATTAACCTGGGAGCTTAAAGGAAGCCACTTTTAATAGAAACAAAACTGAACACTACTTGACATAGCTGTAAGGAACATATGGAACTCATTACCCCTGGAGTGTAGAGAAGTGGAAATCATAAAAAGGCTCAAAAAGGCCTTAAATTTATGGAGGTACTGATCAGTAATGCAGACCTTCTGAGAATGTTAACATGGGATTGTAGCTCCAGAACTGGAAGGGCCCCCAGAGGCCATCCAGCCCAACTCTACCCACAGATAGGGTATGGGGATTCCCTATACTACAGATGGGGAAACTGAAGGCAAGGTAGGATGTGTAAGTTGCCCAAGATCACAACTTATAAGTGATAAAGTTGGGATTTAAACTCAGGTCCTTTGACTCTAAGTTCTGAAAACATTCCTAAGGATGTGATCACATCATAGTGGCAGAGCAAGGATTTGAACCTAGGACATCAGCGTATTTCTTACTCAGAGATATCAGACCCACAAATATGCCCATAAATAGAATGGAATTAGATCTCTTCTCGCACAACATAAAGCCACTTCCCAATCCCAATGTTCCAACTTCTGCCATATACATAGTAAGTAGATAGATGGAAAGATAGATGCCTTTCTCTTTCCCTTCCTTCCTTGCCCTTCCTTCCTCTCCCTCCTTCTTTTTCTCTTCTCCCTCCCTCCTTTCCTTTGCACTCTCCCTTCTTTCATCCACTCCTTCCTTCCTCCTCCTTCCCTCCTTCTTCCCTCCCTCCCTCTCTTCCTTTTTTCTTTCTATACAGTGAGGGGCAGCATATTATAGTGAGAGAAGTGCTAAGCATACAATAATGAATTCAGAGTCTACCTCTGTTGTTTCTTTAAATGCAAGACCTTGAACAAATCACTTAGCCTCTCTGTACCTCAATTTCTTCATTTGTAATAGGAAGGGCTTGGACTAGAGAGCATCGATTGTTCATTCTAGCACCAAACTCCCTGATCTTCCAAGTATTTGAGATCTAAATTCCCTTCTCATTCTCAAAAATTGGAAGTCTATGAGAAATGGCTTTGATACTTTCTGGCCTCGAGCAAGTCACTTTCTACTTGGGCCAATCAAAACCTCTCTAAGCTCATCTGTAAAAAGGGCTCATTAGAGCTTAAGTAGGGTGAGGCCCCAAAGTGCTGAAATTTGGAGGGTGTCAACATCACTCAAAAGTCTCTCGGCACTGCAGAAACAAATGAGTTCCGCACTTAGTCATCCAGAATAATTAATTGGAATGGGAAGTTACTATTCAATTCAATTCAATGAACTTTTATTAAGTGCCTACTATGCGCCAGGTACTGGGATAAGCACTGACAATACAAAAAGAGGCAAAAGACCCTCAAAGAGCTTACAATCTAATCTTATGATGCCATCTTACTAGACGGCATGCCGGGGTCTGCACCCTAGGTAAGCTCATTCCTAGCTGGCCAATCTTCTCTTTCCCCTTTATTCTCCTCCACTGCCTTTGAGGGCATTTTTCATTCCACTTGTCCTGAGTTTTTTATTAGTTGCTCCTGGTACCTCTCAGCACCCCCAGCCAACTCTCTAAAACTTGTTATTTACAGAGAGGTCACTAATTTGCATCGCTAGAGTGAACTTCCATACTGGGAGTTCTCCACACCAGTGGGGTATTGTCCACCACACATATGCATCCACACCAACTGCACATACACCCAATATGTATGGATGCTGTTGGCTGGAATAAAGTCTGCTATAGTAATGTGGGAAATAAGCATCCAAGCTCTTGGTCTATGGGGAACTATTACATGAATTGTGCTATCCAATGTGAGTGAGTCACACTTCTGCCCCCTCCCCCCAGCCCACTCCCTACCCATGTAGGAATAGGGATGGGGAAGAAAAAAGGGGAATCTTCAAGAATGTTGAAATCTTTTTTCAGTCTTTTTTTCCTCCAACACAAGGCTGCCTTAGTTACAGTTCTAGGATCTCAGCCGGAAACTGGAAGATTCCTAGGCCCACTGCTCTCAGCATCCTGGGCAGCCCTCCCTAAGGATGGCCAGGGAAAACGGAAGCTTTAAGGGGAGTTGGGATCATACCAAAGGATTCTAGGACTGCTTCTCCTCCCACCCACTGCTGTCCTGGTGGTTGTTCAGTAGTTTCATTTGTGTCTGACTCTCTCTGACTCCATTTGGGGTTTTCTTGGCAAAGACACTGGGGTGGTTTACCATTTCCTTCTCCAGCTCATTTTACTGGTGAGGAAATGAGGCAAACAGGGTTAAGTGACTTGCCCAGAGTCACACGGGTAGTAAGTGTCTGAAGCCGTATTTGAACTCAGGAAGTTGAGTCTTCCTTGACTCCAGACCTGGCATTCTATCCAATGTAGCACCTAACTGTCCAGAATTTGTGCGTCCATGCAGGTGCCACAAACCACCAATTGAGGCATCTGGAGTCTGTTGGTAGCTATATTATATCCAACCCTGTGGTAACAGTACACAGCATGGTGGTGCGTTCTACTCTCTTCCATTCCAGAACATCAGGGATCACAGCACAACTTTGCAAAGCATGAGTGACTCTAAACACGCCTGCCCTTCAGTGGGGAGCCCTGTTCTTGAGAAGCTGCTGTATGAAGAAATGAGACACATAGCCTATTTGCACCACTGACTGAATGGGAGCTAAGCCTTAGAGCATATTTGCATGTACCATGTAAGATCCCCCCATAACAGATGGTGGTGAATACAGAAGGGAGACCAGAGCCAAGTTCCCAGTGGAGAACTAGGATTCCCGCCAGGGGCAAGCCAAATAAAATAATGTAAAATAAAAAAAAATTTTAAATACAGTCTGGCTGAAAAACAGGTTTTGTTTTCTCCTGTTGCCACTCCAACCTCTCCAGAAGATAGTTAAATGACCTTCAGGCAGAGAGAAACTCACAGCTTTTATGGGAAGAGAAAGAAACTGAATGTGAGGAACCGTTCCCGATATCATGGCAGTAAATGAGATAAAACACCAAGATTTGTGTTTAAGTGGCTCTCCATAAAAGGGTAATTTTAATCAGATTTTCCAGGACAGACATTACTCCTAGACTAGACATTATTTTCAGCCTTTGAAAAAATTAGCCAGTAATAATATGTATTATTCAACAATATTTTCCTATTTGACATTTGGGATAGGTAATGACATCTGAAAGGGGCACTACAGCTTTATGAGAGAAATTGACTTTAATGATAGCACAGACCACTTGTGGCCAATTTGGGAAAATTATCATCTTTCTCTTAAAGTTGATGAAGGCCTTTTTTCATTCATCGGTACAGAAACATCCAAATTGGCCAAGTTATTCTCTAAAAGTTAATGCATGCTGTCTTCCTTTTTCCCTGTAGGATCATAAAATCTTTAAGAAGGAAGGAACCTTTGAGGTCATCTAGTCCAACCCCTCTTTAAAAATCATGAACCCATTTTACAGTGTCCCTGAGGAGTGTTTATCCATCCAGCCTCTACTTGAAGATCTCTAGTGATAGGGAGCTCACTCCCTCTTAAGGAGGTCCAGTGCATTCGGGGGATACCATTGTTAAGAAAATACTCCTTATATTGGGCAGAATCCTGGCTCCTTGAAACAGTCCTTGAAACAGGGCCAAGCAGATTAAGTCTAATTTCTCTTCCACAGGTGGCTGGAACTAGATATATGGTTTCATCAGTGTGGAGAACTTCCAGATGAGGACCTTCCTACCTACTTAACCTGCTTTGCAACCTAAAGTCTTAGAGAGTTGCTTGGGCCACTCAGAAGTCAAGTGACTTGCTTAAAGTCATACAACCAGTGTCTGTCAGAGGCAGGACTTCCTGATATGGAGGCTGGCTCTCTGTTCACTCCATTCACACCACCACTAGATCTTTCAAAGCCAACACTCCAAATCTTGAAAACTGGCTATCATGTCTTCGATTCTCCCCATCCTCTTCCTCCAGTCTTCTCTTATCCATGCTAAATGCTCCCTGTTCCTCTGACAGATTCTGAGAGGAAGCTTAGTATAATTGAACTTCAAAAATAATTGTCACAATGCTAAATCCAAAATCTCAATTTTGTTTTGATGTCTTCATTTTCTGGGAAGCATCATGGCTGAATGGAAAGATGAGTAGAGAGCTGGCCTTGGAATAAAGAAGTTCAAATCTTACCTCATGACATAATGGCTGAGTGACTCTAGACAAATCATTTAACTTCTTGGTGCCTTTATGACCATAAGTGGTGTAATAGATGCCAATCTACATTGATAGAGGAATTTTCCCAAGTGGGAGTTATACCGCACCTTTCTACATATTATCAGAAGCAGAGTACTTGAGATATAAACACAAAAAACTAAAAGAGGAGACATCCTACTACTTTCATTCAATTCAGTTACTTTTGTGGATCTACTGACATTTAGTTGATCTTAGGTTATCCAATGGTTTGAATGCTATGTCACAGGATGTTAACCAGCTTTCTAATATGGATGGACCAATGTCTGTTCACCAAAGGAAAAAAGTAATAGAGATAAGACACCACTTTCTGGAAAGAGCATCTCATGTAACATCTTATTAAAGAACAATGAGCCCCATCCCTTTTCCCAAACATGCCAGTTTAGATACATAACTAATGAAATATAAAGACTATGTTAATCTATTGAATGGTAGCTTTCATCTTAGGAAGTTAAGAGAACCAAGAATCAAAATGCAAGGCTATATTTAATAATAATGATACCATCACATTTGTAAGAATGGCTCTTTAAATGACCACTGGTTAGAGCAAGATAATTTCCTTACATAGGGAATTCCATGATTTTTGGAGAGTTTCTTTATGTAGTGCAACTATGTCTTAAGAATTCCCCATCTCCTAAGAGTTCCCCTCTTTCTCTAAGTTGCAGCCTTCAGTTTATGATGTCAAAACACTGCTATGGGGGTTATGGAATGATAAGAAAATGTGGGACATGAAAAGAAGAAAGGTTTAAGTCTGTACAAAGAGAAAGGAGGTACCCACAAAACTCTGTTCAGATGTCCATGGGAGTCATAAAGAATATACAAATAATTATTCTAAAGTAGGAATTCCATCCATCATGGGTTGCATGGTGGAATGGTCATTCAGTGATTGACTTACATTAATTAGCTCCACCTCCCAGATTTTTTTCAACAGGTCCATGGATGTGTAGCCGTTAATGAGGAAAGATTTGGTGTAGTCGCCCAGTTCAATGGAGTCCAGCCACTCTGCCACAGAGGTGGGATGGTAGCCATCATGGCCAATGGGCCTCATCTAGAATGAAATTTTAAAAAATATTGTTAATGTTAATTTTAACCAATAGGTTGTGTGTTCTCATTGACAGGATGTGTGCTGCAACTTGAAAATGCATTTGATTTGAGAACCAGATCTTTCTGGGTAGAAGAATTAGGATGCAAACAGAGATACTGTACGTATACCCTCTTGAGAATTTATTCTGTTAATGGCACTAAGCAAAATTGTTAATACTTCTCAAGCTAAATTCATTTTCAAAGAAATGCATTTGAAGATTCCCAATTCAATTTCTAAATTTACCCATTCCCTTCTTCCTGCCCTCCCCCCCGTTTGAAAACACTAAATCTGTCAAACATCTCTGCCTGGGATGTTCTTGGCAAATTGTAAGGAGAAACTTTAAAATCTAATCTCGGGGTTGGAAAGGGTCTTAGAATTCATGTCAACTGAGCCAGAAGATCTGAGTTTGAATCCTTGCTTTACCACTTTCTACCTGTGTGACCTTGGACAGGTCATTTCATCCTCATGGGTCTCAGTTTGCTCATCTATAAAATGAGTCATCTTAGCATCCCACATCCAGATGGCCTGGAAAGTCTCTTTCAGTTATGAATTGATGGCCCTATGATGGTAGTATTAGATGACCTCTAAGACTCTTTCCAGCTCTTGATCCAAGATGCTGAATGATTGTGAATTGGATTCAATGCCATTTGGAAGGCAAAGAACTTTTGTCTCCAAAGGTGGGTTTCATTGCCTGGCTCCACAAAATGGAAATGCTCTATAAAACACGAGCTTTTAAAGGGATATATATATA
>NW_020951112.1:4665473-4682993 GCF_900497805.2 Vombatus ursinus | reverse complement strand
ATGGAAATGCTCTATAAAACACGAGCTTTTAAAGGGATATATATATACAATTTGTGTGAGTGGCTCAAGTAGAATGGCCAGTGTGAGCTTGCTGAAACAACAACACACTTTCAAGACAAGGCCCATAGAAAAGACTGATGTGATGAGGGTTCTGAGACGCTGTGTTCTGCAGACACTCTGCGGTATGTCAGACATTAATATAGAGCACACTGGCAGACAGCCTCCCATTTTTTGTCAGCTATATACAGAACATTTTTTACTTTCTGAGAACAAAGAAATGTGACAGCAACATAATGCTTCTGAGCTTAAATTGGAGTGAGAAAGCAATTGAAGCCAGAGAAACTTCTGAGCTCAACATTTTGTGGGAATTATCCTTTAACCTTGATTTGAGGATTAATTTGGATTTGTGTTTGGGGAAATTGGTCTATTTTCAGGATGTGACAGATTTTATCACTTCAGTTACTGGGGAGGGCAGGTACCAGCTCATCATCTTCTAACATGAGTCCTTTAGTGAGATTCCCCCAGACCAGGAAAACTGAGTCATGAGGGCCTTCTTCTTGGGGATTCACATATACAAACATAATTCCTTTGGTTTGCAGAGTGGCATAAATTAGAACCTTTTCATGGCCATATGCAATCAGATTGTGTTGAAAGAGGTTCTAGAAATAGTTATGAGGACTGTAAAATGTATGTATCTGCCAGAAGCGGCAGTAGGGTGGGGAAGGGGGAGGTGCCTTCTAGCTGGGATGTGAGGCATTCCCAAAAGCCCAGTGTGGTTATATCCCTAGCACAATACAGATGTGTGCTAGTTAATGTTTAATACCCAGTCCCACACCCAATTTCCATTTACTCAGGATATACTTTTAAGCTTAACCTGAATTATTAGCATTATCCCTTTCTAGAATCCAGAATATCAACAAAACACTAAATCAAGCCCTGCCATGTAGCATTTGCTGATTTCCAAGGTGTAAACACTCATACTGAAAATTTAACAATCAACTCTTGCGTTAGTTTGAACTGGTTCCAACACATTCCTGTACGGATTTGAGAAATCCATATTTTCTGTATTTACTTGTCATTATTTGACACTCCTACTCCTTGCTTTTCTCTACTCTTCCTTCCTCTTGGGTTTCTTTTTCCTTTTTTTTTAAATTCCTTTTTTTTGCATCTCTTCTTTCCTCCTGTTCCAATCTTCCTACTGATTTCCACCTACATATAATGCTTTCAAAATGCTCATTGTTTTAAAGGTGCAGGGGAGCCCTTTGTTTATGCTGGATTTTCAGCTACATTTTTCATAAATATTTTGTAAATGTTCTTATGATTTATTATGTAACCACCACCAAAGAGCAGACAAAACTCCACAGTGCTCAGAACCTTCTTTCGAGGTGGAGAACTTTATTACAGCAAATGTTACATCTGTCATCTTCCTTCAAACCCATGAGTGCGAGTCACAATCCATTCACACCTGCTTGTCCTTCATGATTCTTGCCTGTGTCTTAAAATCCTACTAGGAAAATTAATCCAAAGGTCTACAGGACTTCTGTGTCTTTTAATGTTTTGTGGACACCAGGGCAGCATTTGGACTACCTTCATCCTCATTACACGAATGGTCTCCCTTCCACTGCAGGGATTCTTAATTTAAGGTTCACAAACTTGTTATTTTAATATTTTGACAACTGTAGTTCAATGTAATTAGATTTCTTGGTAGTCCCTTGCATTTTATTTAAGAATATTTTTTTTAAAATATTTAATATTTAAGAACATTTAAGAATATTTTTAAAAGAAGGGCTCCATAGACTCTACCAGACTGTCCAAGGGGCCCATGACACAAAAAAGGTTAAAAACTCCATGTTCTAGACTCTTCCCTTTTTGGCCCACTTTCTACGCACTCACCTTTGGCCAGGTCAAAAGAGATCGGGTTAACAATGCACACAGGAAAAATCAAATGGATGAAAAATAGTTTTTGCTCAAACTATGACTAGTCACTGGACGACCTATTTATCTCCTGGATTAGTGATATTTTGGTGTCTACTTACATATACATGTTGTTTTCCCCCAATAGAGTATATGCTTCTTGAGGGCAGGGTCTGTTTTATTCTTACCTTTGTGTCCCTAGCTCTTTGCACAGAGCCTGTCACTTATCTGCCAGACAAAGATGAAAATTATAGAATCATCAAAGATTGGAGTTGGTGTTCAAGGTCATGTAGTGTTAACTCCCCCCAGTCATAAGCCTGCTTATGTTGTCTAACTGCAAGGACCAGACACATGGCACTGAAGAATTGACAACAGTCTTTGTTTATCTTAAATCTGTTTGTTTTGTTTGACATTTAAAGCCCCTCACAGTCTGGCTGCAGGCTACCTTTCTAAGCTGATTACATATTTCTTTATGTCATGCATCCTATGTTCTTGCCAAACAGGCCTCCTTGCTATGTTCTGTATTGCTATCCCATCTCCCACAAGTCTTTTCCCGACCAGGCTAAACATCCCTACTGCCTTCAATATGGAGGGATTTTAAAGCTCTTCCTTATCCTTATCCTGACACTGAAGCTTGTTAATCTCTCTACTAAAATGTGGTAACCAGAGCTGAACACGGCACCACAGATGTGGGTGGACCATGACAGAATGCAAGGGGGCTACTGCCTCCTTGTTTTAAATCCCATGCCTCTCTTAAATTAAAATTAGAATTTTTTTTTTTGGCCACTATATCACATCATTGACTCATATCTGAATTGTAGTATACTAAACTCTCTAGATTTTCTTTACATAAACTGTTACATCAAAATGAAATATTTGTAAAACAGCTTCCACATTTTATAGCCCTATGTGATATTATTATTATTATCATCTAAACCTACATTTGAATCCCACTTCTGACACTTACCGGCTATGTGGTGCTGGCCAAATCTCTTTTCTCAGGACCTGAGTTTTCGCATTTGTAAAATGGGGGAATGACCTGTAACGACTCTTCTAGATGGAAATCTATGGTCTTATGATCCTATGATCCCTCTTCCTCCACCTTGCTCTTGGGAAGTTGATTTTTTTTGAACCCAAGTATAAGATATATTTACCTCTTACAAATTTCATGTTATTAGATGCTGACATTATTTCTACCTATATCATTGAGAACTTGTGTTTAGAAAGTCACTAGTGGTAAAAGGAGCAAGAGTATTTTGTGCCATCCTGGCCACCTTTTGTATAGCTCAGGTTGTCTTTACAGTAATAGCAGGCCCGAGAGACTAAAGGACCCGAAAGCAGGTCCTTGGAGCCTTTCATCTCCTTAGACATGAGTTACAGGGGAAGGGGATCTGAGGCAGAGATAGGGACCTGTATGAGCAGCAGAGAATGCAGGGCAAAGCTTTTCTTCCAAGTCTTACAGCTCAATACTGACAATGGGCCCATAGCTGGAGCATTCTTTAAACGAACCTAATGATCTGCAGTTTGCTTGGCAGGTGATAATTCAGTGACTATTTGGGAAGAAGGGACTTCAATAGCTGCATAAATCTGCTGCTTGTCTTTGCTTGTTCAGAAATGACCTCCATAACTCCAGTGGTTATATATTCCATCGAGAATCAAATGGAAAATTCTGTTGGGCATTTAAAACTCTTCCCAACCTGGCCCCTCTTACATTTCCAGTCTTTTTATACTTCATTCTCTTCCATACATGCCATGATCCAGTGCCACTGGCCCCCATGCTGTTCCTCATAGAAGGCTCTCCAAACTGGGAGTCTTGACCTAGTCATCTCTCTGGGCTTCTCTCAGACTTCTTGCTGACTGTCCCCCATGCCTAGAAGACTTTTGCTCCTTATCACTTGTATTCTTTACTTCCTTCAAGCCTCAGCTAAGTACTGCTTTTAGTAAGAGGTCTTTCTTTGTCCCCCTCAGTACTAGCGCCTATTCTGAGACTGCCTCCAATTTGCCCTGTGTGTATCTTGATTGTGCGTAACTATTCGCAGGTTATCTCCTTACTTAGAATATGAGCTCCTTGAGGGCAGCAATTGTTTTTGCCTTTCTTTGTATCCTCAGGACTTAGCTTGTTGCCTGGCACATAGCTGGTACTTAATGCACACAAATTGACTTGACTTGATTTATTCTAGGTTCTATGAGGATGGTGTAGTAGAAACAACTACGGAATTGGAATCCAAAGACCCAGGCCTGAATCCTGGGCCTGCGTGACCTTGGGTGAGTTGGTGAACCTTTCTGAACGTCCATTTACTCACATGTAAATGAAATGGATGAATGGACGAAATGACTTCTAAGGTTCCTTCTAGCTCTAAAACCATGGATCTTCCAAGATGTCCACATGACAGAAGACAACTTCCAGGTACCAACAAGCCTGCAGCAAGACTTTCAATAGTGAAGACTATGGGAAGTGATCTTTGGGAAAAGGTGGGATGGGAAGACAAGGAAGAAAGGATGTACAAGAAGACCTGAAGGGCAAGTCTGGAATCTCACAGAAGTGACTCTAGAGAGAAATTCTTATCAATAATGACATCCTACAATAATTCACCTCTCTGTTTCTCATCTCTCCCTTTTCTCTTTTATCCACTTTAGTGGAGTTGAATTAATATTCCTGAAAGATATCTGATCATCCCACTCTCCTGCTCAGAGATCTTCCCTGATGCCTTTTTGCCTGTAGAACAAAACATAAACTCTGTGGCCTAGTTTCCAAAGCCCCACACGATCTGGTTTGAACTTAAACCTTCAAGTTTTGTTGCATATTAATCCCTTTCATGAAAAATGGTTGTGGTACAGTGGTTAGAAAGTTGGAAGACCTGACTTCTAATATCATCCTTGATCACTATTGGTTGTGTAATCCTGGGCAGGTTATTTAACTCCTCAGGGCTTTAGGGAGATCTATAAGGTCTATAGGGACCTTCCTAGGTGGTGAGGGCAGTGGATAGAACCCTGGTCTTAGAATCAGGAAGCCTCATCCTCATGAGTTCAAATCCGCCCTCAGACATTTACTAGCTTTGTGACCCTGGGCAAATCACTTGAACGCTGTTAGTCTCATTTTTTCATCTGTAAAACAGCTAGAGAAGGAAATAGCAAATCACTCTAGTATCTTTGCAAGAAAAGCCCAAATGGGGTCAGAGATGTTGGACACGATTGAGACAATTCAACAACAATAACTAAAGATAAGAAGCAGAGGAGGAGCTAACATGAATTGGTAAAGGGAATTTTCTTACCTGAGAGTTCCTTGTGTTGATGAAATTAGTGGTCCAGTCAAGATCCCTATCTAACCCTATGTGAAATGCTGTAGGTAATGAAAGGTTGTTTGTCTCCTGCCCTCCTCAGTCTAACAGGCTAGGATTCTGAATAAATACACAGAACTCATTGGACTTGAGGTTCAGGGTTTGGCGAATGGCATGTATTCAACAGAGAAGTCATTAAATATAATCAAGGTGATTAGATTGCCACTAAGACACCTTTAAACTCAAAATCCTGAGATTCTATGATAAATTCTTTTAGCTAAATCAATAAAGAA
The DNA here is from genome assembly GCF_900497805.2 of Vombatus ursinus. Taxonomy (NCBI): domain Eukaryota; kingdom Metazoa; phylum Chordata; class Mammalia; order Diprotodontia; family Vombatidae; genus Vombatus; species Vombatus ursinus. Next base: position 4,677,508 of record NW_020951112.1, on the reverse strand, counting down.
GAGTGTGAACGTCCATGCTGACTCATCTTACTAAGTTACAGACATTATATACTGTGGACAATGCATTGCTTGGCTTGTTTTTCAGGACTGAGAGCCCAGATGTAGAGCTCTCTCATATTCTTCTTCCTTATCAGACTCCAAAGCACAGATCCCCACAAGGGTATCCCTATTTGAACCCCTTCTCAGTTGCTGCCCCACTTTGGCTGTTCCCCACATCACCTCATCCCTGCTCATGCTGTGCTCCTCTCCTCTATTTTCTTTCCCTCATTTTGCTTACTTTATCACCTTAAGAATTGGTTCTGTTTGCCTTCAAATGTGTTCTTCTGTTCTGTCATTTCAGTCATATCTGACTCTTCATGACCCTATTTGGGGTTTTCTTGGCAAAGATAAGTTTTGCCATTTCCTTTTCTAGCTCATTTTACAGATGAGAAAACTGAGGCAAAGAGGATTAAGTGACTTGCCCAGGGTCATATAGCTAGTAAATGGTTGAGGCCAGATTTGAACCCAGGTTTTCCTGACTCCAGGACCAGCGCTGTATCCACTGTACCACATATAGCTAAATTGGTAGGTAGCAGAAAGTGGACTGGATTTGTAGTCAGAAGATGGAATTCAAATCCCAGTTGTTCTTCTTATTACCTGTGAGACTTTTGGAATGTAATTTATCATCTCATTTCCTCAGCTGTAAAATGAGGGGTGGGGTATGGACCACATGACCTCTTAGGTCTGTTTGAGCTCTGTCTCAATGATCTGATGACTCATTGGAATAATAATAATTGGTATTTATATTATGTCTGTTTTATAGATGAGGAAACACATTTAGAGTTTAAGTGACTTCCTCCTGTTAATTCAGATATTGATTGTCTTATGTAGAATTTGAATTCAGGTCTTCTTGACTCCAAATCCATTGCTCTTTCCACTTCATTATATATTGTACTAATGTGCGAATGGGAGAGGGGTCCTCTGGACCCTCCAACCTAGGTAGTGCATAAATCATGACAAGGATCTTCTGAAGACAGTAAGGGACCATTCTTTGATCTTTGTATTGACTTATTGGAAACTTCAACACTTCAGTGTATTTATGATCTGTGGGGGCTGGGTGTTCCCAGTGCTGATCACTATTCATATGTGCCTTCTTATTTATAGTGTATACATTAAATTCCATACAATTAAAAATATAATTAAAGTTTATAATCCTGTACACTGTCCACTAAGATCCTACTCTAGGGCCTCATTGTGGTATAGAGGTGACCCTGGGTTCTCAAAGACATCTCAGGGGTCATCGAGCCCCAAACACTCATTTTACAGATGAGGAATGCATATTTGCCCAGTACCAAGCTATTGCAAATCTCTTACTGTCCCTTTCTTTCACTTTATTGTGACTTGAGCTTCTAACCTTTGCTTTTGATTCAGATTTTGTTTCCTACATCAGGTACTTTCAGCTCCATGACTCATTTGTTTGGTCAGTGGATAGAACACTAACTCTGGAGTCTGAGGACCTGGGTTCAAATCCTGTTTCTGTCATGACTACCTATGCTGCACTGGAGAAATTATTTTAATCTTCCTAGATCTCATTTTCCTTGCCTGTAAGAGTAAGGGGTTTAACTAGATGACCTCTGAGGTCCCTTCTGGCATTAAATATGATACTGTCAAGCTATTACCAGTATTCTGGACCCCCCATCTTTGGGGAAAGTGTTTTCATTTTCATTCCTCCTCGCCCTCCTTCCTTTGCTATCTGAAGGTGGGTTCAATCAGCACTATGGACAGCAATTGGCTGTACTCCTTGATTGGATCTAGGCAGGTCCATGATGAGAGGTCAATAAAGACACAGGTTTTAGTATAATACAGCTTCATGGAAAGGTAAGTAGAATCCATAAGTGCCGGAAGATACATTGGCCCTAGAGAGACTAGTGATTCTCCATTAAGGGTAAGGATCAGTGTGTAGAAGTGACTTAGTCATAAGATGTGCTTCCCTCCTACAGCATGTTTCTAAGATGGGATGGGAAGCCTGGTGAGACTTTTAAATCAACCATTCAATCAACAAGCACTTATTAAGCACCTAGATAGCAACTCTAGGGATTACAAAATCCTAGGTAGGAAACAAGGGTTTGGGGCATGGGTCAAATTTTCTTCTCTTTTTCCAGTCAAAGACTTGGCCCTTTATAAGGGAAAAGAGAATATAAAAAGTGAATATCTGGCTTTGTAGATAAAAGAGAAGAATACTATTTGCTTTTCTGGACTATACTTTAGGATTCTGGATCTATGGGCTTCTGTTTTGGTATAGAGTCCCTCTCACGAGGACTGTGAAGGACATGCCTTACTGTCTTGATAAAATCAAGAAAGCTTCAAATGGGTAGTAGAAAAGAGAGAAATACACCCATATGTTTATAATGTCACAGATTCAGAGCAGGAAAGGAGCTTAGAGGGAATCTAGTCCAACCCTCTCATTTTGCAAATGGAGTCCAGAGAAATTAATTAGCTTGTCATAGATAAAAGAAATAACAGTCAGGATTTGAACCCAGGCACTCTGACTCAAATAGAGGGCTTTTTCTGTGCCACAAAGATAACACTGTAAATCTCTTTAGTCTGGGGGACATCTGGAATGTCATGGAAAGAAGAAAAACAATGAACAAAGAAGAATAACACAGTGCCCACTAATTGAGAGGCGGGAATAACTCTGAAAAGAGTCATTAACAATTAACAATACTTTTCTATGTCTACACACCAATGCACAGAGTATTGGAAGTAAGCAAATTTAATTAGTAGAAGAAATAGGGCTCATGGATATCATCAATGCTTGCTAGTATGGCATTCATGATTGAATGTAGCAGTGAAGAGGTATATCTGATTTAAAAATCTGTTACCAGACTTATAGGAGTAATGGGGATAATCCTGCATTGACTGTCATTTAGAGATAGCCCTTGCCATGGAGAGCTATGAGGATGGTGATGGCTGAGTTCAACAAGGTAAAATTTATAGAAATCAATGTAAATTTCAACATTTAGGCTAATAACATCAATAACACAAACACAGAATATGAGAGATTTGTCTAGATAACAATTAACATGAACTTTGGGGTTTAATTAAGAAGCTGAATGTGAGTCAGCAGTAAGATATGGTTATCCCCCAAAAGCTGGCACAATCCAATTTACTTCTGTTCTTTGAGGATCCATGATTTCATCGGTTTCACTTCCTCTTCCACTGAGGAAGAGACTTTGGAGGTTATCAATCTTAACCCTCTTATTTGACAAATATTGAAACTAAGGCCCCTAGAGGGAAATGACTTGTCTAAGATCACATAGATAGAGCTAGGCAGAGCTGAGTTTTAAACTCAGGTTTTCTGACTCCCCAAACCAGTGCTCTTTCCATTGTACTACTCTGTGTTCCAACCTTGTGATAACTTAAATATTGACACTGAGAAGCTGGATCTTGTCCAGAGAAGAGTAGTCAGGATGGAGAACAAACCTGAAACTATCTCACATAGGAAATGATTTAAGGAAGTGGGGATATTTGTCCAGGAGAAGAAACCAGCTAAGGGCTATATATATAATGACCTCTTAAAATGTTTGAGAACTGTGACATGCAGAGGCATTAGATATATTCTGAATTCTCCATAAAGTAAAACTGGCACATTTGTTGAAAGGCACTAAGGAGGAAGATTTAGCTTTAGCATGGTGAAGGATTTCCTAATAATCAGAGCTGTCACCAAATAGAATCAGCCACTTTCTGAAGTAGCAAGTTTATTGTCACTGGAAGTAATAGAAGCTGAGTCAATGGATCACAGAATCATAGTCAGAGCTGGAAGGGACCCCCAAAGGTTATCTATTCTAACCTTCTCACCTTGGAGATGAAGAAATTGAAGGGCAGGAAGTTTGGTAATTTGCCCAAGATCCTAGCCCAGGTGACTACCTGTAGAGGATACTATGGGAGAATCTCAGGTGCCAGGTGAGGGCTTGGGCTAGTTCCAGCTTTCCTCCCTCCAATTCCATGATCAGTCCCCTTCTTCCTCTTCTCTTCCTCCTCTCCAGTTCAGATATCCTATGCTCTCCTGTTCTTGAATCCTTTTCCTCTTTCTCATTTTACATATGAGGAAACTGAGGGTCAGAGAGGTTAAATGACTTGACCAGGTCACAGAGTCTATGAACTGAAGCAATTATGTCTAAGGTTAGATTTTTCCCCCACTGACTGTTTTCAAGCATGCATTTCCGTCAAGGACTCCTGTGACCTTGATATCTGCATTTAAAGGGAGATCTGCTATTACTGATATATCTCCTTTTTCCTTCCCCTTCCATCTCTCTTACCCAAACTGGCTTGAATTCTGCTTGGGCTTCCAAGGGGAAATATTTGCTGAAATTTTTTCTTGGAAAAATAGGCTTAATGGCTTCTATGACAAAACAATGACTAAGATACTCTGAAGACTGTTTGCTAGTATAGACACAGGAGACACATGCAGAGGTTCCCAAATTTATTTGGCCTACCACCCCCTTTTAAAAAAATGACTCAGCGCTCCCCTAGAAATCTACTTTCTTTAACCCTTTAATGTTTTTTTATTTGTGTTATTTCAAACTATTACTGCCCCCCTGGATCATTGCAGCAACCCCAGGGGGTGGTCTTGCCCACTTTGGGAACCTACTCTGGAGTGAGCAAAATCTGTCCCTTGGCACTAAGAAATGCAGCAATTTGGAAATTGTTGAGACTTTTAGCTACACGGGCCATGGATTATAATACGAACGAATGATCACAGTTGAATGTTTCTTTGAAAAAAAGCTCATCTAATTCTGATTCTGAGTATTAGTTGAACTTTATGAATTTTCTCTGTATGGAGGAGGAACTACATTGTCATATGCATTCATAAATATTAAAATAGGATAGTAACATTTGATCCCCCAGCTGCAATGCCTTCTGTTCAAAATTAATAATAGCAGCTAGCACGTATACAGTGTTTTACGATTTGCAAGACACTTGATGTCTATTCTCTCATTAGATTTTCACAGTAGCCCTTTGAAAGTTGATTAGGTTATTATCCCCACTTTACAGATGAGGAAACTGAGAGTGAAAGGTTAAGGGATTGGCTTGGGGTCACATTGCTAATACGTGTCTGAAACCAGATTTTAACTCTGGTCTTCCTGACTTTAAGTCCAACATTCTATCCAACTTGTCACTTAGCTGCCTCAATTTCTGTACACAAATAGTTGTGTGTGTGTGTGTGTGTGAGTGTGTGTGTTTGTGATCTTCCCTAATGGAATGCAAACTTCCTGAGGGCAGAGACTGTTTAATTTCTGTTTCTGCAATGCCAGAGCCTAGCATAATGCCTAGCAAATGGGAGGTGCTTCATGAATGTTTGCTGCTTACTTGATGTTTTCAGCTAGACAGCAGTTATTTGAAACACAGCTGAGACCAAAAAAGGCAACAAAAACAACAAAAAGCCGTCTGAATGGCCAAAACAAATTTTAGAAAGTGCTTTTGTCTTAATCCAAGGACTGTCCTTCAATCCTTCGTTCAGAGTCCATTTTCTCTTACTTTATATTCAATTTTAACAAACTTGGCTATTTGATGTCTCAGTTTACTACAGATAAGAAGTAGATGATCTGAAGGGGGCATGAGCATGAGGAGAAAAGGGAATACCACTCTACAGCTGTAGAAGTTGACTGTAGTAAAAAGTGACAGCCAGGGAGGAGGCAGAAAAATGATCAGAAGCAGATATGAGGGTTCACAGCCCTCTGTGGTTTGGGGTCACTTAGCACAGGTGGCAAAAAGCCCTTCACACATCAAGAAACCCTAAGAGCATGATTCCAGTCAGTCAGTCAGGGAAGTAGCATTTCTTTAGCACTTACTATGTGTCAGGCACTGTGCTAAGTGCTGAGGATACAAAGACAGTTCCTGTCCTCAAGGAGTTTACAATCTAATGGGGGAGACAACATGATAATCACTAAATATGAGCAAGATATATAGAGTAGAAATAGCAGGTAAGCTCAGAGGGAAGGCACTAGCCAGAGGGTGGAGCCAGGAAAGGTCTCCTAAGTCTTAAAAGGTGCCAGAGAAGCCAAGAAGCAGAGGCAATGAGGGAGAAAATCCCAGGCTGGGTATAGTCAGTGGAGATGCACAGAGTTGAGAGAAGGGGTGTTGTGTGTGACAGATAGTAGGTGGGGCCAGTGTAACTGCATTACAGACAGGGAAGACAGAAGGATGTAAAAGGCTTTAAAAGACAAAGAGGCCTGGGAAGGTAGGAAGACGCCAGGTTGTAAAGAGCTTTAGGAGAAGAGTTTACATTTGGTCATAGAGTAAACTGGCTGCTACTTCATTGCCCCTGGCATTTAATTTGTTGTTGTTGTTCAGTCCTTTCAGTCGTGTCTGAATCTTCGTGACCCCATTTGGGGTTTTCTTGGCAGAGACGCTGGGGTGGTTTGCCATTTCCTTTTCCAGCTCATTTTACGGATGAGGAAACAGAGGCGAACAAGGTTAAGTGACTTGCCCACAGTCACAGGACTATCCAGATCTGAACTCTGATCTTCCTTTCTCCAGGGTCAGCACTCTATCCACTGAACTACCTAGCTACATAGTCATTCATTCACTCAACAGATAATTTCCCTTTTGCAGAGTTCCAGACAGGAGCCACATGCTCTATCATCTCAGTTGTACCTATGAAGCCTTATCTACCTCTCTATATTAAGCTCTCCAGTTCACTTTTCTTATTACTCATATTCTGAACATCTGTGTATAGACATCATCAACATTATTATCGTCTTTCTTCCTTGGCTTTGTTGTTTGTGAATTCCCGGGCATTTTAACTGCTTTTCTTCCTGTGTTAGACCTACGACTCTCTATGGCATTTGGCTTAGTCATTATATGTGGGCAGTTTTCTTGCCTCCTCTCCATGTTCAGTCAAAAGCCCTTTTCATCAGATCCATTAGTCACCGGGCAAATATACTATATCCGGTCCTGATTATATAGAGTACATTCCCAAGCCAAGAGTCCATCAAACCAGTATCTTAAGGCCTCATCTCAAAATCCCACCCCTCAATGCTCTTCTTACTGAGCCAGTTGCTCCCCATATTCTCCTGAAGCCTCTACCTTCAAACAGTAACAGTAACGACCATACCACCTGTGCTAGCGAAGGTTTTAGTTTCCTGTCTAATGTATTGGTTCTTACCCTGGGGTTCATGAACTTACTTATAAAATATCTGGATAAATGTATGTCAATGTAATTGGTTTCCTTCATGATTCCATGTATTTTATTTCACGCATTTAAAAAAGTCTGAGAAGGGACCAAAAGGCTTCATGATGCTGAAGAAGGGTTCCATGCCACAAAACTTGTTAAGAATCTGTTCCAGGGATGCCAAAAGCCCTCAGCCACACTTACGGTCCAGTGGACAGATTTCAGAGTGGTGGGTGAAAATGGATGGGAGAAAATGAGCCTTTGTTTAAATATAATTGGTTTCCTTTGTAATCCTATGGATTTTCTTTCAGGCTTCTAAAAATGTTATTCTGAGAAGGGGTCCAACTAATCTCTAGAGAAGCCTTCTATGTTCCCCTTGGTGATGTCTTTTGACCTAGTAGGAATCCAAGAAGTGGGTAGTGGTGATCAGGGGATCTCATGATTAAAATGAGATAATGGAAGTAAAGTGCTTTGCAAACCTTAAAGCACTATATAAATGCTATTATTATTGGTGTTGTTGTTGTTATAAATACCCCCAGGAAATAACTCATTTGACTTCTCACCAGCTCTGGAATGAGAGAGTACCTTCTAACTTTAAATAGTAATAATAATAACAGCAGCATTTATATGGTGCTTTAAGGTTTGCAAAGCATTTTACTTCCATTATCTCATTTGATCCTCACCACAATCCTTGTGAGGCAGGTGCTATGATGATCTCCATTTTACAGGAAACTGAGGCAGCCAGAGGTTAAATGACTTCCCTAGGCTCTCAAAGCCAGAATTCAGCTCAGGTCTTCCTGACTGCGTGTCTGGTGTTACCTAGCTACTTCTAGTAATAATAATAAAACATTCTGGTGTCTCTTGACTTGGGACAACAGCCACAAGGACTTCTGTTTTCCTCCCTTGGCAGTGCCTATGGGCCATCATCATTATGCTTGGAGCACAGGAATCTTCTTTCTTCATGGCACTCCTAGTTCCATCAGCTGTGGGAACAGTTTCCATAGCCCCAGGGGTTCTCCTTCCTTGCCTTTTCTGTATCACATTTTTTTTTACCTTCCTACTTGTTGGCACACTTATGAATCCTTCCATGACTCTATTGATTTTTTTTTTGTTTTCTTTTTGAAGCTTGTTTCTCTTTTTGGCCCCTAAGCAATGTTTCACTCTCTCTCTGAGTGCAGAGGCCAGAGAGGCATCTGTCCAGCCCTTTCACCTTTTCATCTAGGAGGAGAAGACCAATTGACAGTGAGGAAATGGTTGAAATTAAAGTCAAGTGTGAAATAACTAAATGTTCTTTGTAACGGTAGCATCAGATGTTGCTATGAGATCAAAGAAGCAGAGGAATGGGACAAGGGCTTTGATCTCAGCAACTACACTCCTTTTCATAGAAATTCATGGATATTCATAGAATCTCAAAGGTAGAAGTGAATTTAAAGATCACTGAATCCAAAGCTGTTATCTTACAAATGAACAAATGGACCCCTAGGTAGTCTGAATGGCTTGTTCAATGTCACAGAGCTAGTTATTGATATAAGAGGTACTAAAACCCAGGTCAGGCAGTCAATAAGTATTTAGTAAGTACTCACTATGTGCCAGGCACTACATGACCACCCCTTCTCCCACAGGGTGAGACAATAGGATCATAGATTTAGAGCTGGATGGTTTCTTAGAGCCTTCTCCTTTGACAGATAAGGAAACTGAGGCACAGAGCAGATAAGTGACTTGCTCAGTAACTCAGCTAACAACTACAACAATATTTATTTAGTGTTTTTGAGATTCTCAAAACTCTTTCCTCACGTTACTTCATTTGATCTTCAAAACAATCTTGGAAGTAGATACAATTATTATTCCCATTCTATAGATGAGGAAATTGAGACCGAGTGAGCAACCTGCCTGCTTACAAGTTAGTGTCTGAAGCAGGATTTGAATTCTGCTCTTGCTGACTCCAAATCTAGCCATGTTGCCTTCTCATTTTTATTTTAAGAGCCCCAGGAAAACAGGCATTTAATTGGCAAGCAGGAGGTATGTACATATAGGGTAGGAGATGAAAAAAATACAAAGAAAATCCAGGGATACCAAGCACCCCCTCCAAAGTCCTCTTCCATCTTTATACTTTCCATTTCTGCTCTTTCTAAAAACACTATTATCCACAAGGATGAGGAGGAAAAGACTAAAAAAAGGATGATACAATCATTCTGTCTTTGGGACCCAATTCCTGTCTCCCCTTCTGGTTAGGGTGAGAGAAAGGGAACATTTTGGAATGTTTTAAATTTAGCTTTCACTGGTTAGTCTAATATTCTCTCTTATCATAGTTTCAGAGAAAGCCATTTTGCAAAAGCTACAAGAAGACAAGGGCAGCAAGATGACACAGTGGATAGAGCACTGAGCCTGGAATCAGGAAGACCTGAGTTCAAATTTGGCTTCGGACACTCATTAGCTGTGTAACCTTGGGCAAATAATTTAATCCTGTTTACCTCAGTTTCCTCATATGTCAAATGAGCTGCAGAAGGAAATGGCAAACCATTCCAGGATCTTTGCCAAGAAAACCCCAAATGGAATCATGAAGATTTGGACAGAACTGAAACGACCAAGAAACTACAACATAAGAAGGCAAGAATTCCTCGTCCTATGAACTCTCAATTTATGAATCTGTGGGTTCACCATTCCTATGTACAAATAGCCACTGGAAACTTCTAAGGCTGGGGCCATCGCTCAAACCCTTGGGTGGTCCTATATGCTTTCATTCAAAATAACTGGGGGGTGACTGATGTGGAGAGGTCCAATCTTTTATACAAATGACATATAGTGGATCCTGGTGCTTTCTCTTACGTATATGTCAAAAGGTAGACAAGTCCACAAGTCAACAAGCACATATTAAGTCCCTTCCATGCATCTGGCATTGTGTTAGGTGCTGAGGACACAAAGAAAGTAAAAACAAACACCTATTCTCAAGGAGCTCATATGGAAAGGAGAGATGATGTGCAGAGAGATAATTATTATACATATGCAGAGAGCTAATAAGTTACCCAGGAATATCTAGGAACTTGCTTCTCTGGTCCTAGGCCTCTCCAATGTCACTGAGCAGGGGTTATATTGCTGGAAGCTCTAGGTGGAATCTAGAACTCCTTTCTTCCTCCATAAGGACAATTTTATAAAAGGATGATAGGCATAGATCAGGAATTACTACTATTACCACACTTTAGGGACATTATGGGTTAAATAGACTTTTCTGGGCTGACCTGGGAACCCTACTCTCCATTTATAACACTGGCTCTGCGGGAAAAGATGTTTCAAGTTCCCAACAGTCTACCAAACAGCAAATGGACTTCTGAGATAAAAGAAAACTATTAGTGATTATACACCATTCAAACAATTACATTTATTTCTATTTCTTATTTCTCAATTTGTGAACAAAAAAAAAAATGCCTTCCTTCACAACTACTTGAAAATACATTGAACTTATTCCATCAATGACAATGAAATGAACACATTTAGATTCCAATAGTTCAGACCCTAAACAACTAGGTAGCATGGTGGATAGGGCTAGATAAATGCTAGTAAGTGTCTGAGGCCACATATGAGAACTCAGGCCTTCCTGACTTCATGCCTAGTACTTGTTGCCTTATGTAGTAACGATACAAACTCTTTTGCACCTTTTAGCTTGGTGACAGCCATTAAGACTTGGAGTCTGGAAGACCTAGGTTCAAATTCAGCTTTGGAAACTTAGTTGTGTGATCCTGGGCAAGTCATTTAATCTCTGTTGGCCATCTGTAAACTGGGGATAATAATAGCATCTCCCTCCTAGAGTTTTTATGAAGATAAAATCAGATAATATTTGTAAAGTTTTACAAACCTTAAAGTGCAAAAGAAAATGCTAGTTATGATCCTGTTTGATCCTCATGATGATGATGATGATGGGTGAAGAAGTAGGAATAATAGTGGAAAAACTGAAATTAGGAAGAGTGGCCAGACCTGATCAAAATCACACAAAAGAGATCCAGACAGAAGAAAATATTTTTAAGGCCCTCAAGGACTGGCTTTCAAGAATTTCTGATGAGGGAAAGATACCAATCATTTTGAGAGAAAAACCACAGATGACTTTATTATGAAAAAAAAAGTGATGGAAAAATAGATCAAGAACAATTGGTCCATATACCAATTTTCTCACTTTTAGAAAATCTTAATGGGAATGATGTTGAGCTTTTTCTTGATGATATGGAGCATTTTTCTTGATGAAAGTATTAAAAGGTTTTGTATGACTCTCCACAATGGATTACATTATCAGTAATGCAATTGATCAGAAATTGTAGAGAAACAAGATCTTATTGTGTTGAACTTTTGTTAATTATTTAAAAAAAACATTTAAATCAGTTAAGTAAAACATAGCTTTAAAGGCTCTCCTCCAACACGTGATTCTCATATTTGTATTAAGATCTTGCAAAATTCAGGCATAAATTTAATTACAGAGACAACCCTGTTTAAAGGGACTTTGATTATCAGGATCAAAGGAGATATCAAATACAGACTTATGCTTGTTCAAGGTATTTGCTGTTGCCATTGAGGATCCATTGCACAGAGCCCAACTGGAAGGATTTTCTATGGATAGTGAAATCCTCCATATGCTCCTGTTTGAGGATAACATCGTGCCGATTTCATTAAGTCCCACAGTTTCATCAAAGACATCCATGGCCATTCAAGAGAGATTTGCACGACAATCCACACAGAGGGAATAAAAGAGGATAAAGAATTCATGTTGTTTAGATTATGATACACAATTTAGTGGTACAGTGGTTAGAGCACTGGTCCTGGAATCATGAAGTCCTGAGTTCAAATTCCAGCTCAGACACTGACCAGCTGTGTGCCCTTAGTCAAGTCACTTACCCCT
>NW_020951112.1:4623799-4665463 GCF_900497805.2 Vombatus ursinus | reverse complement strand
CTGCCTCAGTTTCCTCATCTGTAAATAACAGTGGATAATAATAGTGTTCACTTCCCAGAGCTGATGTGAAGATAAAATAATATTTGTAAAGTGCTTTGCAAACCTTAAAAACACTATATAAATGCTAGTCCTACCCCTCCTCCTTCTGACAGGACGTCATTTAAGGAAGGAGCTCAGTTAAGATATCTCATTTCTCATCTGGCTGCACTCCTTTGGGAGGTCTCTGACTTCTCCACCACACCCCAGGAAGTTCACTGTTGGAAAAACCTCATCAACCCACATGATTCAACCAGCCTTGGCCATCCATCTCATCACCACCCTTTGCCTCTCTGATTAAGGGTTGACCTATGAACTCCAAAATCTTCATTTAAGAAGAAATCTCAGCTCAGCCACCCCATTTCTCAGCTGGCAGCACTATTTTGGGACTACTCTGATTTCTCCACCATGCTCTAGAGTAGGGTATACCACCTTCCTTCAGCCTGACTTATGTGTTATCTTTCTCCACTAGACTGTAAGCTTCTTGATGGTAGGGACTATTTTTTTCATATTTCTGTTCCCAACAGTTAGTGCAGCACCTGGCATATGGTCAGCTCTTAAAAAATGCTTACTGATTATTGATCAGCACATTGAGTTGGTCCATCAATAAATATAGCATCGACAGATACTTCTGATGGACTCTGATCTGGGTCAAGAATTGAAAGATATTTAGATCACATCTGGGAAATTAGCCATCACTCTTGAAAATCCCAAGCTGTTTCCTGACATAAAATGCCATGAGAATTAATATCTCCTCTATTGCTATATAGCTATGGCTTGTGGAATACCATGATGTCTGAAGTATCAAAGTTGCAAATGACCCAAAGAGCAACAGAGAGAGGCATGATGGGTGAAATTAGGTAGCAAATGACCACTGATGGCTGATTGGCAAGAAGTAGAATTTAAAAGACATCATCTGGGCCAGCTAAGTAACACAGTGGATAGAGCTCCGGCCTCGGATTCAGGAGGATCTGAGTTCAAATCCAGTCTCAGACACATAACATTTACTAGCTGTGTGACCCTGGGCAAGTCACTTAACCCCACTGCCTAACAAAAACAAAAAAAAAGACATCATCTAGGAAGTGTATTATCAGAAAAGGAGGTAGGCTGCTCATGTAGTAAGGCTAAAGGATGATCAATGGACAGTCAAAGTGCTGTGCTAGTGATACCTATGGAATGTTAGAATACTAGACTGTGACTCCTACCACAGTGGATGGATCCTTTAAAGAGAGTTTTGGAGTGGATAAGAATCCCCCAAAGGTAAAAGGACATGGATGGTTTGGGATCTGCACAAAGGGAGGAAGCACCCATATCAATGAGATCACAGATCTATGGGAAAAAGAATAAGAATTTAGGTGTAGTTTGGAAATAAAACTGTACCAACTATGTCATTAAAAAAAAGTAATATATATATACAAATATATACATACATACATACATACATATATATATATATATATATATATACACATATATGTCAGAAGTAGGATTTTTCTCTTGGACTTACTTTCCTTAAATGAAGCTTTTCTCTCATGTGGCCCACTGTACGAGGCAGTATGCTTAGACTACAGAGAGAGGTTAGATTGTTTTGTGTTAATGATGAAATAGCTAGTGTGCGCTGGGGGTGTTGGGGGGAGTGGTGACAGAAGAGCAGCACTCGGGCATTTCTGAAAGTTAGGGACAATTCCCTCTAGTAAAACACGAGGTTTTAGAACTCTGCCCCATGCTTTCATGACAGTGCAGCTGAAGCACTGGCCTTGGAGTCGGGAAGACTCGCACTCCAGTCTCATCTCCCACTTTCATTAACCCTATGAACCGGTCCAAGTCACTTAGCTCTGACTTCTTAGACTCTTCTAAAGTCCTAGGTGGGCTGTCCAACCCAAATCATAAATCCTTTGTGCTTCGAAAATAGTAAGCAATTAATAAATGCCGAGCAAATGAAGTTTCTTCTAGATCTTTGAGAAGTAATAGTGGAAAGAGCTGTTCAGTCATTTTCAATCGTGTCTGACACTTAGTGACCCCGTTTGGGGTTTTCTTGGCAAAGATATTGGAGTGGTTTGCCATTTCCTTCTCCAGCTTATTTTTACAGATGAGGAAACTGAGGCAAACAGGGTTAAGTGACTTGCCCAGGGTCATACATCTAGTGAGTATCTGAGGCAAGATTTGAACTCATGAAGATGAGTCTTCCTGACTCCAAGCTCAGCACTCAATCCACTGTACCACGTACCTGCCTACGTAGCAGGTACGCAGTTGAAAATACTTGCTGATTAATTTATTGAAGACAGAGAGAACTGAAGAGGTTATGTGACTTGCCCCAGGCCACCCAGTTAGGTAGAGCCAGTATGTGAACCTAGGTCCTCTGCCTTAAAATCCAGAACCCATATCGCATGAGTGAAAGGGGCCCACGCCTATCCCTGAAGATTCCTGGGGGGAGAGACTGCACAATTTCCCCTTCTTTATATCCCAGAATGGGGTTCTGGTAGTCACTACCAATACTAGCACAAGCACCAAAGTTTGAAATGTCACAAGGCCTGTGGGTACTGTAAATCTTGGTTCACCTTTGGGAAATGAGCAGAAGAAGAATAGGACCCTGTAAACATGGAAAATAGAGAGGTCCATAGCAGAGCTGTAACCAGAAATCTTAATGCCTGAGGAACATTATTTTGGGGTGGGGACATGGGCAATGTGCAGGGCAGTCCATAACAGTTAGGCATACTGCAATAGTATATAACCTCAGGGGAAGAGGAAAAAGGGAGAGAAGTAGGATTTTTTTGGAAGGGGAGGGGGACAATCATAGAGCATAGATCTAGGTGACAGCTAGGTGGCATAGTGGATAGAGCACCAGGCTTGGAGTCAAGAAGATTCATCTTTCTGAGGTCAAATACGGCCTCAGACACTAACTAGCTATATGATCCTGAGCAAGTCACTGTTTGCCTCAGTTCCTCATCTGTAAAATGAGCTGGAGGAGGAAATGGTAAACCACTCCAGTATCTTTGCCAAGAAAACCCCAACTGGGGTCATGGAGAGTCAGACATGACTGTACACGACTGAACAACAACAATCAGAATAACTGTAAGAACAGATGATCTCTATTCAAGAAGGTCCTTTCTAATTTTAACATTCATTTAACAATTCATTATTGTTCAGTAAATAATATATGAGTGAAGAGCATGATAAAAACCCTTAAAAGGCAGGAAAAATCAAAGACAGGGATCATGGGGCAGCTCTAAGTGAATCTTCCTCCCACCCATTTATCTCCTCCTTCCCACCTGTCCTCCCCCTTCTCACAGGCCCACAACAATACAAAGCCTGAAGCAGTGTGAAGCCAGGTCTGGCAGTCCTTAGGCTGAACATTTTCAAAGCATATATCAGGGTACCTTTGTCATGCTTCCCTCCCCACCCTTTCTTTAACGCTTTTGAAAGCCTATCTAAATCCCATTATCCTTCCATCCTTCTCTAATTGTTCAGCCCTGATGAAAACACTCTGAGTCTTTATTGTGTGTTTCCCATCAATGGATAAAATGATGATTTAAGATGGAACTAATTGAAGAAAATCATCCTTAATGCACTGTATTCATCTTGCAACACTTTTGAGCACTTGCAAAATATCAATAATGTAAAATGGCGGTGGTGGGCTGATATGGCCAGGGAAAGGAAGAATCAAAGAGAGATAACCCAGGCATGCACAATGGCCATGTTTTTATGGAGATCTATAAAACTCAGTAATGTACTATTCTAGCCAGAGGAAGGTCACCTTCAGCTACAGATTGTTACAGAAATTAAGGGCAGGAGATGCTACTGAGTAACCATCATGCTCTAGGGAGAGCACATTTGCATAGGTGTATAAGTCATAGAGAGAATTACTGATTCTTAGGATGGAAAAGTGCCCAGAGGCCATCTAGCCCAACCCATATCTCAATAAGAACCCTTTCTGCAGTACTCACTCCTGAAAAGGGTTAGTCTGATTTCTGCTTGAAGAGCCTTCAACAGTTCTGGATAGGTATAATTGTCAGTCAGTCAGTAAGTATTTATTAAGCATTGACTATGTTCCAGGCACTGCGCTATACCAAGAAGGGCAAAAGACAGAACCTGTCTTTGAGGAGCTCATGATCTGATAGGGGGAGTTTTACAATTTAAGGATCTAATTGTTAGGGAGTCTTTTCTTACACCATCCTCAAACTTCCCTGATGCTCTGTGATTTGCCCTCTGGGATCCAGCTAAACTAGTTAAGTCACTTTCAATATGATGGCCCTTTGGGTACTTGAAGATGGCTATCATGTGCTATCTGGATCTTCTCTTCTCCAAGTTAAACATTCCCAGATACTCAATCTATCCCTACCCTAGTATAATTTCAAGTAGCCACAACAACCTTGTGGCCATCCTCTAGACTTGGGGTCCATGGACTCCAAAGGGGTCTGGGAGAGATTTAGGGGATCCATGAACTTGAATGTACATTTACATCTTTATTTTCACTAACCATTGACTGAAATTTAGCATTTCTTAAAATGATGAATTAAAAAACCCGCAAGATCTTCTGAGAAGGGGTCTATTGGCTTCAGCAGCAAAGTGTACCTCATCTCTAAAGGCAAATGAGCTTGTCAATGTCCTCCCTAAAATGTGACATCAAGAACTGAACCTAGATGTGGCTTGACTGGGGCAAATGGGGTATTCTCAGTTTCTATGGAGGGAAAAGAGGAAAGTATTATGAAGTCAAGAGAGAATGGGACCGACGTCATGATACCTGGGGGCGAATACTATTCAAAGAGTATATGTGGAGCTGGAGGCCACGTAGTCCAATAGGTGCATTTTACAAATGAGGAAGTGGCTCAAAAATTTTAAGGGACTTGTCCAAGGCCATACAGGTAATAAGCACCACAGATGGGATTTGAACCTGGGTCTGCTGATTCTACATATAAGGCTCTATCCAAGGGTCCTTCCAGATCATTTAGTCCAGCCCTTTATTTACAGAAACAGAAAATAAAGTCTAGAATGATAAAGTGAATGCCCAAGATTCCATAGATATATCAGGATTATAGCCAAAGAGGCGGAAAGGACCCCAGAAGCCATGTAGACCCACCTGACCCCTAGTTTCACAGAAGAGGAAACTAAGACCCAGGGAGGCTAAGCAATTTGCCCAAGGTCATAAGGCTGCTAAGGACTAATTCAAATCAGAGTAGGATTTGAACCCAAGTCCTTTGTCTGTGCTCTCAGAGCAAAGCCTTTGGATCCCAAATCCTGCTTCTCTCTCTGTCTCTGTGTCTTTTTCTGTCTATCTCTATCTCTGTCTCTCTCTCTCTTGGTCTCTGTCTCTGTCTCTCTGTCTCTGTCTCTGTCTGTCTGTCTCTGTCTCTCTCTTTCTCCCCTGCCACATTGGCTCTTGGTCAAGAGCATCACAGGACCATAGATTTAGAGTTGGAAGAGGCATCTAAGGTCATTTAGCCATAGGCTCATAGAGCAAGAGAAGGAACAGATCTTTTAGGTCAGCAAATTCAACCTCTTCATTTTACAGGTGAGGAAACTGAGGCCCAGAAAAGTTCAGTGATTTATCTGAGGTCATACAGGTAGGCAGCAGGTGGCAGAACTAGGGTCCATCACACTCTTAAATTGCCTCTTACTGAGGCAGTGTAAGCAGGATTTTTCTTTTACGTACAGCTAGCTGTTTTGACTTTATAGCTCAGCTCTGTTTCAAAGTACTCCAGCAGATGATATCATTACACATTTGCCCTGAGGCTTTGAGAAAGGGACACACTTTCAAAAATCCAATAAATAAATAAAATTGGCATTTAGAGTGTGTATTACCTACTTAAAAACCAGGGTATGCATTTGTATGAAAAACTTGAAATGAGCCTAATGGGGTGCAAAGCATTCTCATTGATGGATATGAGCATTTTAAGCTTGGTTAGAAGAATGCAATGATGGAGTTTCATCAGCATTATGCTGTTACAGGAATGGAGGAAACAAATCTGGATTCACTCCAGTGGCCATCATAAGAAAACCTATTT
Source organism: Vombatus ursinus (assembly GCF_900497805.2). NCBI lineage: Eukaryota > Metazoa > Chordata > Mammalia > Diprotodontia > Vombatidae > Vombatus > Vombatus ursinus. The sequence goes on along the minus strand of NW_020951112.1, from coordinate 4,659,425 downwards.
AGTGGTTAGTACACAGTCGGGAAGAAAAAAAGAGACCTTGTGTCTTTTCTCAATAGGGTTCAGATCACTAAGGGAATGCGAATGAAAGACACAGAAAAGCAGCAGCAACATCTCTTCACCATCAGAAATCTGACATAAAATTTTTCAACAAATATCAACAGTTGTAGCCACCTGAGCTCTTACCTCACAGCAGCATCATGCACCTGTGAAACTGATCACAGGAGGAGTGATCAGCTATAGGAGAACTGGGAGGTTGTAAATCCAATACCACTGCTTTTTACAAATATGGAAACCAAAGACCTTAGAGGTTAAATGGCCATCCCAGGGTCACCTAGGGAGCAGGAGGCAGGACCAGTTTTGAACTCAAGTTCTCTGGCTCCATCAAACAAAGACAGTGAATTCACTAGACTAAGAGTGCATAAGATCTCACTGGTATGATTACTTAGTTGACTAGCACAGGACAAAACTCTTCTGTGCCTGCTATTCTAATGTAATTCTCATTCATGACTTTCCATAAATTAACTATGCGAGACTCAATGAAAAAAGTTTCCCTCGTTCTTTTCAAATTTTTTTGTTTGTTTTTAGTTTTCAACATTCACTTCTATAAGATTTTAGGTTCTAAACTTTCTCCCCCTCCCTTCGTTCCTCCCTCCCTAAGATGGTGTGTGATCTGATATAGGCTATACATGTCCAATCATATCAAACATATTTCCATATTAGTCATGTTGTAAAGAAGAATTAGAACCAAAGGGAAAAACCATGAGAAATAAGAAACAAAAAAAGAGAGAAAATAGTATGCTTCGATCTGCATTCAGACTCTGCAGTGATTTCTCTGGATGTGGATAGCATTTTCCATCGTGAGTCTTTTGGAATTGTCTTAGATCCTTGTATTGCTGAGAAGAGTTAAGTCTATCAAAGTTGGTTATCGCACAATGTTACTGTTACTGTGTACAATGTTCTCCTGGTTCTGTTCACTTTACTCAGCATTAGCTCATGTCTTTCTAGGTTTTTCTGAAGTCAGCCTGCCCATCATTTCCTATGGAACAATAGTATTCTATTACATTCATATACCACGACTTGTTCGGCTATTCCCCAATTGATGGGCATCCCCTCAACTTCCAATTCTTTGCTACCACAAAAAGAGCCGCTATAAGTATTTCTGTACATTTGGGTCCTTTCCCCTTTTTTATGATCTCCCGCGTTCTTTTGAGGCATCTAGGTGGCATAGTAGAGAATGCAGTGGATGTGGAATTAGGAAGACGAATTCAAATCTAGCCTTAGACACTTAGCTGTGTGATCCTGAGCAAGTCATTTAATCTCTGTCAGCCTCAGATACCTCATCTGTAAAACGTGGATAATAATAATGCCTCTCTCTCAAGGCTGTTCAGAGCATCAAATGAGATAGTATTTGTAAAGCACCTTGCAAACCTTGAAGGGCCACATAAATGCCTCCTCCTCCTTCTTGTCCTTCTCCTCCACTTCCTACTCCTCTACCTCTTCATCTTCCTTTTTTCCTTCTCCTCTCCTCCTCTTCTTTTTGTTTAATATCTCAAGAGAGCTAACATGGTACTTAGACTCTTAATCTCAGATTGGAAACTTGGACCAGAAAGAGACCTTAGAAGTGATAGAAGTCTATCACTTCTAGACTTGGAAGAGTCCTCTGGGGCCATCTAGTCAAATCCTTTCATTTCACCCAAGAGAAAACTGAGGACCAAAAAGATTACCTGACTCGTCCAAGGTTAGATAGATCATAAGATCATAGATATGGTGCACATTTAGTCCAATCTCTTCATTTCCACCCCTTATTTTATGAGAAGGAAACTGAGACTCCAGGAGGTGAAGGGACTGGCACACAGGCACACAGGTAATTAGCAGAAGAGGTGGGATTTGAACTCCAGTCATTTAACTTTGCTTTGTTGGCTACACTATGATATTACTCCACTGTTCTCATTTTATGTAGAAGAAGAATTTGAAGCTTCTTCAGTTTTCCAAGAGTGACATCTCTTTCCATCAATGCAGACAGCCATCAGTCTATGTCTTAATACAATACAAGACAATACACATTTATTAAGTGCCTACTCTGTGGCAGTCACTGTACTAAGTGCTGGAGATAGAAATAAGAAAAAGACAGTCCGTGTCCTCAAGGAGCTTACAGTCTAATGAGGAAGACAACACACAAAAGGAAGCTGAAGAATCAGGGGGCAGAGAGCACAGGGTACTTGGTAGAGCAGAATGATGCTGGGAGAGTCAAGACCTGGCAGAGCAGCTGATGGGAGATGAAGAGCTTGCTATGCTTTGGGGTCTTCTTTAAAGAAAGGCTTTAGGAGGAGTGTTTCCTTCTGCCTTCCAGCCTCCAATCAGTGGGGCAGAGGGTGCTGGGTACAGAGGGGCAGGGGCTACTTGAGGGTACTGAGAAGATAGATTCTCAGGCAGTTATGTGAGGTCCTATGCTTGTTGCTTTTCTTTCACTGGTTCTCAACCTCTTTCTACTTCTCTCTCCCTCCCCTCCTCCCGCCCCCATCTACAGGCAGTATAATGGACAGCATGCTGGACTTGGAGTCAGGAAAGAACTGGATCAAAATACCAGTTCTATCATTTGGCAGGACTGTGACCTTCACCAAATCCCATCACCTCTTAGAGACCCAGATTCTTCATCTAGAAAGTAGGAATATTAAGATTTTCATTCACTGCCTATTTCACAGGGGAATTTTTCAGGTAAGCATTTTGCAGACCTTAAATGACTTCATGAATGTGAGTGATTCTATTCAACAAACCTTTACTAAGCACTTACACTTACTTACAAAGCACTGTACTGGAGAGACAAAGAAAAGTCATGAAACTCCTGCCCCTATAGCCCTTATTATCTTTGAACTGTGTACTCTACCTAAAAGGTAAATAGGTGGTATAGGCAATAGAGGGCTGCTTTTATACCCAGAAAGACCTGGGTTCAAATCTCAAAAAGGTGAGGAGAAGAAGGAGAGGGAAAAAGGAAAGAAAAATAAAGAAGGAAAGGGAAGAATGGACAATGGGGAAGAGGGAGAGCCAAGATGACAGGATAGCTCCTTAGACCTAAATGATCTGTGGTCCAGGCTAACAGGAGCTGACTATACAGCTAAAAGTGCTGAATATTTAGCTCTTCTCCGAGACATCTTTCCCTTCAGCCTCCTTAATCTTTCTATCTCTAATTGCAATGAGGATGCAGTGGTTTCCACACCCAAAGCCAGGTGCTCCCTATCAAGTAGCCCAGAGTACTCAGTGTTGTGCACAAAGAAAGCTGGGAAAAGCAGATACTTGATGGTGGAATTGAGTCTGCAGGTGGAGAGCCAAGCAGGTTAATCACATTCACATCGTTGCAATCCTTCCTCATGTTTCTGGAGAGAAATGTATGAGGGGCAATTTTTCTGAAATGTTTTTTTCTTAGTATTGACTAAAAGGTAAATGCCATCCTTTGCCACTAGGCAATACCTTCTAAATAGGGAAGGGGTTGAGGGTTAAAGCCAGGGAGGCATTAGCTGAAAAGCTTTTAACCTGTCAAGGCCTAGTGTGATTTTAAAATTATAACCTTAAAAGCTTTAAAAATGGATCTGCTCCACACTTACTGCATTAGAGATTCATGGAACAACAAATGTAGTGAGAATGCAGTTTTACTTGAAGATATGAAAGGAGGGATTTGGCAGGATCATCATGATTGATGAAGAGCACAGTCACAGAATTTCAGTCAGAAGGGACCTCAGTGGCCATTTGCTCTAAAAAACAAAAGAATCCTCCCCATGACATACTCCCAAAGTGGTTATCCAAGCCTGTGCTTGAACACTTCCACAGATGGGGAACTCATTGCCTCCTTTATATTTTTGAGACTGAGTCTCCCCATCTTGTCCAGGCTGGAAATGCAGAGAGCACTTATAGACCTGATCCTGCTGCTGACTGGCATGGAAGCTTTGATCTGCTGCCCTCTTCTGCTCCGGGCTTAGTACAGTGTCGAGCACATAGTGGGAGCTTGATAAATGTGTATTTACTATTGACCTGGGCCACCTGGTGGCCTCCCACTTTTAGGGGCCCATCATATCTGCTGCCAGACACAGGGCATACCCTTGATTGGCTTTAGCCCTAATATAGCGCAAGCCATCCACCTGCCTCAGGTTCCCTGGTAGCAGGGACTATAGGAGTGTGGCACTGTGCCAGGCACCCGGCACCTCTTGATGCAGCCCATTCCACTTTGGGATCACTTTCATTTTCGAAAAAAAAATTACTGACATCAAGCTAACCCTAACTTGGCCCTCTGTAACTTCTACCCATCATTCCTGGTTCTGTTCCGGGGTGGGGGGGTCAAACAGATTAAGGCTAACCCTTCCTCCCTGTAACGTGTCTTCAAATACACAGAGAACCACTGTGGGCCCCTTGGGCCTCCTTTTCTCTAGGCTAAACAGCCTAAGTTCTTTTAACCAATCCTTATAAGCCATAAATTCAAGGTCCTTTATTATTCTGGTGGCACTTGTTTGGAGGCTCAGCAGCTTATCAAGGTCTTTCTTGGATTCTGATGCCAAGAACTAAACCCAATACTCAAGATGTGTTTTGACCACGGCAAAGTAAAACAGGATGAGCACCTTCTCTTCCTGGCCGTTAGGAGCTGTCTTGCTATCTCCTTTCTTATTTTGGGTATTAACTCCCTATGCCTCTCTTAATGTGGCCCAAGATAGCATTAGTTATTTTCTGTCTGCCATGTCATACTCTTGACCATAATGAGTTTGTAGTCCTCTAAGAACCCTGGATCTTTTTCAGAAAAAAAATAAACAAACTTCTGTCTAATTACTCCTCCCTTACACTGTGCTTCTGGAGTTGATTTTTTAAATTCAATTATCAAGGTTTATATTTATCTCTATCAAGTTTCATTTTATTAGGTTCAGTCCAGTGTTCTAATTGGTCAGGATCTTTTTGGATAAAAATTCTGTTAAGCACTGCATTAGCACCTCTCAGCTTTGTGTCATTTGAGAATCAGAGAAGCACACCCACCAAGCTTTTATCCAAGTCACTGAAAGCAACGTCACACAGCTCAGTGTCAATGGGCCTCTTCGTTGGAGCCATGGTAGGCTCAATAGACACTTATTGGCTTGATTTCTAACTTGATTCCAAAGCATCGATGGCTGTTCTGTAAGCCCAGTGTTCATCTGGCTCAGAATTTATCTAATTTACTACTGTCTAACCCAGCAGTTCTCAAACTTTATGGTGCCAGGACCCCTTTAAAACCTTGTATTTATGTGGGTTATATCACTCAGTGGAGGCTTAACGCAGGACATAACATCTGAGCCTTGAAGGAAAAGGAGGATTTCCACATTTTCCCATACTCAAATCCACAGGGCTATCTTTGTTGCTTCTGTCTCTTTCACCTTTCAGATGCAATTAAATATGAAGTTCTGTTGATTCTACACATGCACATGCGCGCGCGCGCACACACACACACACACACACACACACACTCACACCCCAAACTCCATTATTCCCATGCTGAGTACCCTTTGTTCCTGACCCCGCACTTTTCAACTTCCTTCTGCATTACTCATATGCTCCTGGAAGGCAGGGACTGCCTCTGTGTTTACTGTTATTAGAAATTAAAATGATTTAGTATCATTACAAAAACAATCTTGACCTCACAGACCCCCTTAAAGGTTCTTGGAGATGCCCAGGGATCTCTGGACCACATTTTTTTTTTAGGCAATTGGGTTTAAGTGACTTGCCCAAGGTCACATAGCTAGTAAGTGTCAAGTGTTTGGTCTGAGATCGCATTTGAACTCAGTTCCTCCTGACTTCAGGACCAGTGCTGTATCCACCGTACCATCTAGCTGCCCCCTCTGGACCACATTTTGAGAGCCACAGGCTAGTCTATGTCTCCTGTCCTCACTACAAGAATAGAATGAGATTATTTATCAAATGCTTTACAAAAAAAATCTAGGCCAACTACATCTGCAAAATTCCCTTCATCTCCCAGCTTAGTAACATTTTCCATGAAGGCCATTAGGTTAGTACTGCATGACCTGTTCATGATGAGACCACAGTGGCGCTTCATTGCATGCTTTCTAAGATGTTTTTTTCTTTCTTTAATAATGGGTTTAAACATTTCCCCAGGAACTGAGGTCAAGTTCACTGGATGGCACTTTGCATTTCTTTTCACTCCCCTTCCCCCCTTTAAAAAAAAGATTAGGACAACATTTGACCTCAAGTCCTATTCTTTCTAATATCACTGTCCTTAAGTAAATGACTGATCTTTGAGGTGGGCAATTTAACCACTTCTGAATCTATCCAATAATACTGTTTTTTAGCCCATATCTCCCCATCTTTGCCACAACAACAGTGAGAGATAACTTTATCAAATACTTTCCCAGAAGCCAAGTATACTCTATTCATCACATTCCCTGATTTACAGTTTAGTAACTCCATCAATAAAAGAAAAAGGTTAATATAACATGTCCTATTTTTTTTAAAAAGCAAGATTATATTGATGTCTTTTTTTACATCATCATAGTTTCCCTCATTATCTCTCTTCTTCCTTTTCCACAGAGTCATCCCACCTGACAAATGGTATTTTAAAAAGACAATTAAAAGAAAAAAAAGTCTAACTGATCAATACGTCAAAAAAAGGTATGAGCATTTGTGCAGTGTGGATGCCGGTGGACCTCACACACAAAGAAGTGGGAGGTGGAATCTAATGTCTCTTCTTTTAAACTATGATTATTCTAACTCTATAACATTTATTTTTGTGGTGTCATCCAATCTTGGTGAGTTGGTGCTGGTCCTTTGTGATCATGGCTTTCTTTTCTAGATGTTCAATAACCATCTCTTTAGGATTCTGTTCTAGAATCTTACCAGAAATCTAGATCAAGCTCAATGATCTTGACTTAAAAAAAAATTGAGACAACATTCTTCCCCCATTCTGTGGCACCCATTCCTTTGAAATATCACTGGAAGCCTCTCATCAATCACATCTGCTATTTTCCCAACCAGGGGATCTGGTTCATTTGGATTGGGTCACTAGAATCCAGTAAGGACAGCAGGCCCTATCTTATCATAGCTTACTTGGGCATCAGCTCCCAATTAGTAACGTTTGTTCTATTGTCTTCCAATCAAAGGCCATTTTCATTGACCAAGAAAACAAAAGTAAAATTAGAACAGAAGGTCTCTGCCTTCCCCCTGCAGTCATTATTGTCCCATCCACCTTGAGAAGTGGCCTTATCTATTCTTTGACTCCCTTCATTCCCCCAGCATTGCTAATAAATCCCTTTGTTGTTGTCATTGGCTATTCCTACCAGTCAGAGACCATTGTGAGCTTTAGCTCTTCTGATATTATCCTCGTTCTTACAGTACTCTACCATGATTTTGTATTCACTCTCTTTTAACGACTATTTCCTCCATTTTATACATTTCTCTTTTAAAAATCTAAGTTGATTGATGAGTTCCCTATGTGTCCACATCAGTCTCTTCCGAGAAGGTTAAATAAACAAGCATTTATAAAGAGCCTACTACATGCCAGGCACTGTGCCAAACAACTTTATAAATATTGCCTCATTTGATCCTCACAACAGCTCTATGAGGTAGGTAGCATGATTATTCCCATTTTCTACTTAAGGAAATGGAGGCAGTTGGAGGTTAAATGACTTATCCAAGATTTCACAGTTAGTGCCTGATGCTGGATTTGAACTCAGGTCTTCCTGAGACCTGGCCCAGTGCTAGATCTACTGTGCCACCCAGCTGCTCCTTCAGATAACTTCTGTTCCTTTTTCTCCTCAGTTCAAGTTTTCTTTTGTGTCTTCAGAATTTCATTCTTGAGAGTTCCTCATTAATCCTAAGCTAATTTTCCTTGTAGAATTGCAGCCCATAGGATCCTAGCTATCTTTTCTCTGAACCTGTTAAAATCAGCTCTATCACAATCAGGGACGTGAGACAAATTATGCCTGGGTTTCCTCTCTTTCCCCATCATAAACTCTAGGAGGGAGTGATTACTTTCCTCAGAGATCTTCATCATTTCCACTCCATCAGCCAGATCCATTCTCTTAGGGAGAATCAGATCCAGAACAGAATTTCCCCTTGTTGCTTCTTCCACCTTTAAAAGAGGAAATTGAGAGGACCTGTTAATTGGTAACTTTGAGACAGGCTGTCTTCCTTTAGTAAATCAGATTGAGCATTTGGACAGCTCTCTGTTTAATTGAGTAGCTTCTTCTGGGGTCATCTTGTGGACAGAAGACTCTGAAGGACTAAGTCTGACCACGGCACTTCACTTGCTTAAGCACCATCAATGGCTTTCTATTACCTCTATGACAAAATACAATGCCTTGGGGCTTGATATCAAAGCTCTTCACCTCATGACTACAGTCTCCCTCTCCAGATCTATTTCACATTTCTCTCTTTCACTCACTCCCTGTTCCACTCAACCTTGCTTCTCCCTCCTGCCGTTTCCAGCTCCTATTTCCATGCATTTGCATAGGTTTTAGGTTTTTCCCAATGCCTGGAATACACTCCCTCCTCACCCCTGATGCTCAGAATTCCTAGTTTCCTTTTGCACTCCCTTTCTTAATCTCTCTGGTTGTTTCTCATCTATTTATCAAGGTAAACTCCTTGTGGACAGGGATTGTTTTTTGATTGTTTTGGTTTTATATTCTTAGTGCTTAACACAGTGTCTTGAACTACCCATCCCCTGTCGCTTTTTCTCTCCTTAAATAACTTGTCCAGGGTCATTTGTGCCACCTGTAGATGTCAGAGGTGAGACTTGAGCTGAAGTCTTCCTTATTTTTTTATTCAGTCTATTTTTATTTACATATGCACTTGTTGCCTTCTCAATTAGAATGGAACCCTCTTGAGAGTAGGGATTGTTTCTTTGTATTTGTAGCACAGTGCTGGCCATAGGACAGGTGCTTAATCAATATTTGTTGATTGATTCTTGTCTCTGAAGTCATCTCTTTGTTTACTTTGGCGTGCTGGCTTATGCTTAGTAAATGTTTGTTATGCTCTATTAGCTTGGGGAGAGAAATGCCATAAAGAAATGTGGGTTCCTGTATAGAGGTAATCCCTATGCATCAAGATGGAACCCACCAATTTTGCTGGTTTGGTCTGAAACTGAAGCAAAAGAATGACAAGAGAAAAGACTCCTGAACAGGAAGACTGTGGATGTCAGCCAAAGGTGCGGGCACCTTTAATCTGTCATGAGTTTTAGCTTTCCACATCTATCCTACTCAAGGTTGATAGATTCTATTTCTCATTATGCCTAGTTCTGAAGAGCAAAGTGATTAATGGCTGTTTTAGGCAAAGTGATGACACCAGCTCTATTTCAGGGAATCTTTGTTACAAAACAAGATAAAAAATAGACTTTGGCTCAATATGAGGGAAAAACAAAACCTTTCCAACAATTAAAACTATCCCCAAATGGAATTTGCCTGTGAGGTAATGAGTTCCCCATTAATGGGAGTCTTTAAGTAGCTCTTGGATAATCTCTTGAAAGGGATATAATGAGAGTATTTGTGCTTTAGAAAGAGGTGGAATTTGATGACCTTCATTTACTTCCATTTCTGAAATTCTATGACTTCTTCATGCATTTACAAACTTGGTAACACTTTATACCAAGCTGGGCACCAAGAGGTTGCCCTGACACTCCCCAGAGAGGTTTCAGAGGTTGGCAGTCATGAAACCCTGGATCCCGGTGGAAAAAGCTTTGAACAAAACTGGCTAAGTTGAGTCCTGGTGGTTGAGAATAAGAAATGGGGCAGAATGAATATGATCTCTAGATATTCATGTATACCTCTTGCTCTTTGGGATAGAAGGGGGGCAATGGCTCATCCCAAATGGTTTGTTGTTGTTATTTTTCAGTCATGTCTGACTCTCTGTGACCCCATTTGGCAGAGATACTGGAATGGTCTCACCATTTTCTTCTCCAGCTCCTTTTGCAGATGAGGAACTAAGGCAAACAAGGTTAAGAGAGAGACTTGCCCTGGGTCACACAGCTAGTAAGTGTCTGAGGCCAGATTTGAACTCATAAAGATGAGTCTTCCTGATTCTAGGCCCAGCACTCTATTCACTGCACTAAATAGTAGAAAACATTGAAACTTAGGAAAGGGGTTTTGAAGCATTTGAAAACTCATTTTTCAATGTTCTAGCCCTTTGCCTTGCTTCAAAGAAAGTAACAAAACCAGACTCTGATGGTCCAATCATGTAGTTCCTTACCTTCTCTACCATTGATGTTTCATGCCTAGAACTCATTGCATCACCTCTCAGACCAATGCACAGAATGAACCAAAAGCAGAAAGGTTTCTCTTCGTCACTCAGATTCACATCTCCCCCAGTAGGAGTGCAAATGTTTTAATGTTAATTGCCCCAGTCAGCTCTTGAGTTGCTAAAGTAAAGAGTAGATCTGATAGGTCAGGAACCCCTGTCCCCATGCCCTTAATTGAACAAGTAACACTATTGAAAGAATAAATGAAAGAGCATTACACATTAGGCACTGAGGATAAGAGCTAAGCACTGAAGATAGAAAACACCAAAGTAAGACTATCCCTGCTCTCAAGGAGCTTTCATTCCAAAAAAAAATCTGACAGCAAATACCAAGGAGTGGTAGTCAGGCAATGGGATCTGGGTTTGATAAGGTACAGAGATGATGAGCAGAGTCATAGAACCATTGGCATGTCCTTTCCAGGAATGGTAAGGCTGATTGGATTATTGTTCCCAGAACCAGGGCTGGGGTGGGAAGGGAAGTGTACACCTGGAATGAAGATGGTTGACTAGGTCTGGGTCAGGCTAATGATGGTAAAGCCTCACCAATCAGAAGCTCTGGGTCCAGGGCTAATTAGTGTTATTACAAAAGTGAAAGAGTAGAAGTTATGAATCATAAACCTACAGATAATGAAGTTTGATCATATAATAAACACACAGTCATTTTTAGTTGAAAATGTCAATCTTTTTGGTTGATTAAACTCTTTTTTTAAAAAAATAGAATCTTTGGATCACAGTAAATCACATGATTCAGAGCTGGAAGGGACCTTAGATGTCATTTAGTGCATCCTCTTCTTTTGACATATGGGTAATCTGAGGACCACAGTAATTGATGTGTGCTAGAACCTAAAGGTACAAACACGAAATCCCTGAGCAGCTTTGTGTAGTGAAGAGAATAGAAGATTTGGAGGTAGAAGGCCTGGATTCAAATTCTGTCTCTACTATTGATGACCTTGGGTGACCTTGGGCAAACTTCGCTTTAGTTTCCTCATCTTTAAGTGAGGATGGGGGACTATGCAGCCTTAGAAGTTCCTTCCATCTCTAAGATCCTTTGCTCTCTCAGGTAACAATGGATTTGGGAAAGGAAGAAGGAAATATGTGCTTATACAGTCACTACTATGTACCAGGCACTGTGCTAAGTTCTTTACAAATATATCTTTTGATTCTGACAATAACACTGAGAGGTAGGTGCTCTTATTATCCCCCTTTTACAGTGAGGAAGCTGAGTCAGTTAGTAGTTAAGTGACTTGCCCAGGGTCACATTGCTAGTAAAAGTCTAAAGCTCCATTTGAACTCGGCGCTTCCTGATTATAGCCCCTGTGCTCTTAACTTCCAGTCAGAGAATCTGAGGATCGTGTCCAGAGGCAGGATTTGAACCCAAACTGTGCCAATGTTTGTGGCCATAGGAAACCACTCATGACCTTGAGTAGAGGAATAATATGACCATATCTTTGCAGAAGGAAAGTTATTCATGGTGGATGGATTGGAATGGGGAGAGAGGTGGATCATAGGTTACTACATGGCAGCAAACCTCTTAAGAGCATGGATTTAGAGGTCAACGATTCCAATCTCCACATTTACATAAAAAAGGAATCTGAGACTCAGAGAGTGACCTTAGATGAAGGTCACATGGGTAGTAAATGACAAACTCTAGACCCAAATTCACATCCCATGACTCAGGACAAAGGAGAAGGCTTGGTAGGAGACAATTCAAATAATCCAGGCAGGCCTGAGAGAAGAGAGGTTGAATGTTGGGGGGTATGTTTGTGTGAAGAATAAATAGGACTTGATACCTGATTGGACCAGAGAGGAGAAAGGAAATAAGCAAGAAATAGAACATCACGGTCTTGAACATGGGACACTCAAAATGCTCCTTTTTCTCCAGGTGCTCAGGTGCCATGTCTTTCCTTAAGCCTCCTCTGATCAACACTTTCTTCTAGAGGTGACCTCACCTTTTCCAATCTCTCATCCACATCCTTTTGACCTCTTCTTTTTACTTATCACAATCTGACTTGTATTGTAGCTATCTCCTCAAAGAAGAATGCAACCCAAAACATGTCTTAAAAGGTGAACAATATCCTTCTAAGCCTTCTTTTCTACTACCCGCATTTTGAAATAAAAATCAAGAAAACATTTTATACAATTAGATTCTTCATCCTCCCCACATATGTATATAGAGGTACATATACATATACACATGTATATATTCATTTATTAAACACTTACTATGTGCCAGGCATTGTGCTAAGTACTAAGGCTACAAAGCGAGGCAAAAGACAGTCCTTCCTCTCAAGGAATTCATATTCTAATGGAGAGAAAACATGCAAAAACTCATGTACAAACAAGACATATACAGGGTAAAGTAGGGATATTCTCAGTAGGAAGGCACTGCTAGCACGAACATGTCTCTTTTGAAATGGCAAATGCTTCTGTCAGGAGACTCTCCTCCAACCTTAACTGTCTTTGCTCTTCGAGGGCATGCAAATTGTTTTAAATTAAAGAGCCACCAGATGCTTGAAAATGATCAGGGAAGGTGGAGCCGAGACAACTGGTCAACATTTACCACCGGAATTCCTTTCTCTGCTACCTCTTACCTTCCTCCTTGGCTCACTCCCCCCCCCACCCCCATGTTGGTTTTTCTTACGTCCTCTGGCCTTTATTGTGCAGAGGTATTGGTCACTTCCCTCTCCACCCCCAATCCTGTGGGGGAAGCTCCAGTTGTGAGCTGAGGTTATGAAACCATAACATCTTTATTTTGTAGAATCAATAGTGCCTAAAGTCCCATCTTGAAACCTGAAAGGAAAGGAAGTCCGGTGTAAACACTACCTTATGATTCCTTTCAAATCATCTCCCTTTCTTTCCCTACCCTTTTCATGACTCTCTTAGTAATACACACACACACACACACAACCACAGAGACTTTGCTCTCTGATTAAAACTGTCTTGTTCTGAGAGAGACTTTCATTTGGAAGTGCTGATGAGGGAAAACATGGACAAGAATCATGTGTTCCTCTTGGGTTGTTTATAGCCATCCAAAACTCTTTTCAAGGGCCACCTCCTTCACAAGGCTTATCTTAATTCTTCCAGTTGTTAACAGTTTCCCTACTAGAAATTACTCAGAGGAAATTTCACATAGGTCTTGTCTCCTCCATTAGGATGGAAATTCCTCGAGAGTCGGGACTGTCTTGCTTTACTTAGTAATTAAATTAATTTATTCATTATTTTGCATATATTTCACATTTACTTATCCTTGCACTCTTTTTTCCTACCAGTAGGATAGAAAGTCTTTGGAGGCAGAGACTGCTTTGTTATTGTCTTTTTATCCTCTACACCTAGACCGAGAGAGAGTAGGTGCTTAGTAAAGACTTTGAATTGTATCATTCAAGTAAACTGAGTTGAAGGCATGAAGGATAGACATACCCACACCACAATAAAGTGACGTGTTTATCACAGAATTGTATCATTTGAGAGTTGGAAGGGACCCCAGTGGCCTTATAGTCCGACGCATCCATGGAAGGAATTCCTATTATAACATCCCAGACTTGAAGACCTCCAAGAGGGGATGCTCATGCATCAAATTAGTAAGCTCTAACAGACGCTCTTTACGAGGGTATAATTGGTTTCTTATTAATTAGCTGTGTGATGCTGGGCAACACAACCTCTCTTTGCCTCAGTTTTTTCATTCATCAATTAGTCAATAAACATTTATTAAGTGTCTCTCATGTGCCAGACATTGTGTCAAGTGCTGGGTATATAATGGGGGTGGTTTTTAAAGATATGTCCCAGTTCCAAGATTCTACAATCCTACGTTGAATTACAGAAAGAAGAGGAAACAAGGAAGTGAGACCTCGATTTCAATTAATGTTACCCCTGATTACCACATAACTCTGGGGGAGTGAGTCACTATTCCTTATTAAGCGGGGGCAGAAATCTTAAGATTAATGAAGGTTCTCAAAAAGTAGCAAGAGATCAGAGCCATAATGCTTGTGCAATTCCTTTTCTTTTTCTGTTTTAGAATGAAAATACCAAGGGAAAGCTGGAAGGAAATAGAGCATTTCAGCTCTACATTCTGCATAATGAAATATCCCAAGATTAATTCAAGAGGAGAGAAGAAGAAAAGAGGACAACCCCTCAGAAACATAGAATGGATGCTCTTGTTTACAAAACATTCAGAAGCAGGGCCTTCTAAAGTAGGATAATCACTAGAATAAACAACTCAAAATAGTAGGTGGTTGGCATCTACTCTGGAGAAGGTCCTAACTTTGTTCTGGATGCTGCTGCATCTCCACCCCCACCCCAACCATCCTTCCTGTGATGTACCACTGCATAGCCCTGTCATTCTCCAGGATTCAAAGGTTCCAAAAGGATTAGCCCCATGCTTTTCTAAAGAGAGTAGCAGTTATTGTCCCCATTTAGAAATAGAAAAAATAAGAAACAGGGAGGCTGCTCTGTGGGGATTCTGCCAAATTATTTTTAGTGCTGTATCTTGATTTGAGAGAAGCAACTGGATGCCCTGGGTAGAATGTGGGATTTGGAATCAGGGAGACTTAGGTTTGAATTTAGCCTCAGGCATGTAATAGTCATGTGATCCTGGGCAAGTCCCTTAATATCTCTGAGCCTCAGTTTCTATGATTAGTGTATGTGTGTGTGTGTGTGTGTGTATGTATGTATGTATGTATGTGACCCTGGGCAAGTCAACCCTGTTTGCTTCAGTTCCCCACCTGTAAAATGAGCTGGAGAAGGAAATGGCAAACCATTCCAGCATCTTTGCCAAGAAAATCCCATATGGTGTCACAAAGAGTTAGGACTGAAATGACTAAAGAGCAATAAGAAATAAACAAATACATATATACATACATACACACACATATATGCATATATCTCATTATAACAATAGTGGTTTTTATTAGGTGGTTAATAATATCAATTATTTCCTAAGGCTGTAGTGAGGGTCAAATGGGGCCATATATATAAAGTTTGGCAAACCTTAAAGTGCTATAAAAATGTCATCATCATTATCATCATCCAGTAGCACATCATAGTAAATGGAGACTTGGGTTTGGGTTCAAATCCTACCTCTGACACATACTGATTTGTGTGACCCTGGGCAAGTTACTTAACTTTCCAATATTCCAGTCAATTCCTGAAGACTCTTAGTGAAGAGGCGTCAATCTGTCTTAGTAGAGGGAGCTCCCCCAACATGGGTTCTATCCATTAATGAAATAACTAATAATAACAAGAACAACAATAATATTAATATAATTATATATTAATATAATACTAACTAATAATAATTAATACCAATATGAAGTCATCATCATCATTACAATAATCACATTAATGCTGTTGTTATCTCATTCTTGCCATCCAGTGTATTGGAGATAGAAATATTCCTGGCACAGGTCACTCACTCACTCTTGTTCCATCATTTTTAATGTTCTATGGATTATTGCAGAGGTGGATAGAACGACTTAATGTCATTCCTCTTATTATATTCTTATTATCTTATTAGCTTAGTACATACAGGTGAGACATTTATCTGCTATGAGTCTCAGATGGAATTGCACTACACAGACAGTATGGTATAGTGGGAAAATGAGTGGATCTGAAGTCAAAGCATCTGGGTTCAAATCCTGACTCTGCCATTTGATGTTTGTGTAACCTTAGGCAAGCAACTTAACCTCCATGGCCTCAGTGTTCTCATCTGTGAAATGAGAGAGTTGGACCAGATGGTCTCTGAGGTCTCTTCCAGCTCCAAATCTGGGATCCTATGATTCTTTTGAGCCTCAGGTTCCTCATCCATAAAATGAGAGGGTTGGGTTTTCAACTCACAAAATCTCTCTCAGCCTCAGTTTCCTTATCTGTAAAATAAAAGGGTTGAGCTAGATGGCATCTGAGGTCCCTTTCAGCTCTAAATCTAGGATCTTATGACCCTCGTGGATGTACTACCCTGCACTTCGACACCAGAAGTTTGCATATCAAGAGTTTCCCCTGCAGACAAAATTCCAGTTCCTTCACATATCTGCATCCGACTTGATGAGTTGTGTAGAAAAGAGTTGGTAGAGTTAGGTCATCCTTTAAAAATGCTCACGTGCCCTTTTCTTCTCTGTAACTCTCAACACATTCATAGTATATAGATTTAGAGCCAGAATGGAGCTTTAGAGGCCATTGAGACCAAAATCTCATTTTAGAGAGGGGAAACTGAGGTTGAGAGAGGATAAGGTCCTTGCCCAGGATGGTACAGTCAGTTAACGCCTGAGATATGATGCAAACTCTGGTTTTTCTGACCCCCAGCCCAGCCCTCTATCTATTGTACCACCTAACCGCCTATTATTTTTCAATACTTATCCTGTCTTAGTCTGGTTCATGTCCCTGAAATGTAAAGGGCAATGGGATTCCCAAATCTCAGCCTTCAGCCCTTTCTTCTCACTTGTCCCTTCCAGGCCCGAATACAACCCACAATGAAGAAACATCTGGATGTTGTGTTGTAATCTCAAACTTCACAATTACTAAGTGTAATTAATCACCTTTGCCCACCTAAGACTAGCACTACTTTTATCTTCTGTCACCCAGATTATCTGAATCTTGAAACTGGAGAGTCATTCTTTTACTCAGCTCTTTCTTTTTCCTGTGTTCAATTACCAGCTCCTACCATCATTCTGAAATGTCTCTCAGATTTGACTTTTCCTACTGGGTATAGTCATTCTCTCATAGTGAGGTTGTAAATTGACCCAGTCATTTTAGAAAGCAAAGTGGAATTATGCAGGAAAACTTACAACGATATTCATACCTTTGACCCAGTAATCTCAGTCTTTAGTTTATTCCCCAAGAAAGCTGACAGCAAGAAAAGACCAATTTGTATACAAATATTCATAGAGGGACTATCTGTAATAGCAAATAGTTGGAAACAAATTATGTGCCCAACCATCAGGGAATGGCTAAGCAAATTGTGATAGAAGGATGTAATGTAATATTATTGCATTGTAAGGAATACTGAGGCACTTGGTGGGTGTAGGGCATAGAAAGTTACAAATGAATAATTGTAGTCATAGTGTGATAAATTACGTCAATGGAGAACTGTGTTACTGGAAAAAGAGATGGGCTGGCACCAAACTAGAGTGAAGGGTAATAGATGGACACCGATGGTATTCCCACAATAGTAAAGGATCTGGTCAAAATCTTCTAGATTACTACATGGATCACCTGGGCCACATTTATGGGGATGCAAGGACAAGAGAAATACACAATGTGAAAGAATGGATACATTGTGGATGAATTCAAGGAAGGATTACTCCCACAGATGATACTGCAGAGCCACTGAAGTATCAAAGGAATGCTACTGATTAGGAATTAAAATAAATATAGGAAGATTTTGATGAAATACTACAGAGTAAAGAAGGTACACTTTTGTTGGGAGATAGTGGGGCATAATGGATAGAACTCTAGACAGAGTCAGCAAGAGAGTTGGTATGACAGACCAACTCCCTCATTTTAGAGATGAGGAAAATGAGGCACAGAGATGCTAAGTGACTCAGGCTCATGGACTTAGAATGAGAAGGAACCTTAGAGGTCATCTAGGCTAACTTTCCCATTTTACATATGAGGAAACTGTGGCCTGGGGGAGGTTTAAGTGACTTACTCCAAGGCTAACAGGTAATAAGTAGCAGGACTTGAACTCAGTTTCTGTGAACTCCCAAGTTCAGCAGGTTTCCCACTCTTGCCCAATAAAGTGTACACCTTTATGTATAACTTTGTTAATGCTTTCTATTTCTTTGGGTTGGGTTAGCTCTCTCTCCTCCCCTACTTTCCCCTGAAAAAAAAAAGACTTTCTCATCCTTCTTCTATCATTAATCATCACTGTAGTCTAGACCCTTAATCATCACACTCAGTCATCATGAATGAATAAAGCATTTTTAAGGCACTCACTATGTGCAAAGCACTGTGTTAAGTACTGGGGATACAAAGAGAAAAGTCAGACAGTCTCTTCTCTCCAGGAATTCACCTTCTAACGGAGGAACAACACAAGGTAAAGGTTTCAGTTGCAAGTCAGGTGGAAAGGTCCCACAGTCTTTAAGGTATAGCAGCAAGGCAGACTGTAAGACCTCTCTCTTCTTTGACATCTTTTCCATTGATAAAATCTTATCAGTTTCTGATGTGGGACCATTGGACAGTGGAGCAAAGGCACTGCTATTCCAAAGGCTGTGGGGCTTAGGGTCAGAGTCTGAGGGGACATGCTGGGCAGGGTGGTGGCTGTGTTAGTCTGACTTGCCTGGCACATGCTGCCTCTTCTCTCTTCCTCCAGGTCCCTTGCTGCTCCAGCTAGGCAGGCTTTTCTGTCCTGTGGGTGCAGTTGGTGGGGATAGTTGGTTCCTAGTCATCAGGAGATGCATCCCTGGACAATGGCTTTGAGAGCTGGACTGGAATCAGGACTGGTGGTCTGAGGGCTGGGATGCTGCTACCCCTAGGGCTTCTGGCCAGCAGCCATTGCTAGAGATTATGAGGAATGTAGGACCTTTCTCTGCAATGCTTCTGGCACATCGCAGGTGCTTAATAAATGCTTGTTTCTTTCCATCCTTTTTGCTTATTCTAGTGAGCCTCACTTCTCCTTCCTGGCATTCACAGCCCTCTCTCTATAATCTGATCCCACCTATTTATCTTCTTGCTAATTTCCAGCTGGAACCCACTCTGCCACTCTAGTGGAGGTAATAAACACTGCTGAGTATGACATAAATTAGACTATACTAAGTGCAATGAGTTCTGAAAGGCTACTCATGTTAGCATAAAAAGTCACAGACTCTACCTTCTATCATCCACTGACTACAACTATAGCCTCTTTGCAGTTTTATCTTCATTCTTAAATCTGAAGGCCCCCTGCCCCAAATCTTGCTTAGAATCTATTTGAATGAGGTTAATGTAAGGGCAGCTAAATCAAAGAGGAGCTTTTCTCAAGGGAAATGGCATTTCTTTCAATCAGGGGTTCTTAACCTGGGTTCCATAAACTATGGAAAATTTTTTTTTGGATAACTGTATTTTAATATACTTGGTTTCCTTTGTAATTCTACACATTTTATTCATGTAAAAACTTGATTCTGAGAAAGGGGTCTATAGGCTTCACCATACTACCAAAGGAGTTCATGACACAAAAAGGGAAAAACTCTTGCTTTAAATAAAGGAGACCTTGGTTTGAAGGGATAAGATTCAGGATCAAATCCTGGTTATCTTGCTTGCTATCTGCATGACTTTGAGCAAGTAATTTTCCCATTTGTGGGTTTTGATATTTTCATCTATAAAATAAGAATGAAAAATTTCTTATTTTTATAAATGTGTAATTCTATTATCGTAGTATAAATTAGTTACCTACCTCCCAGGGTTATTGTGAGAAGAATATTCAAGGTGGTTCAAGGGCAAAAAGGGTTGGATTGCGATTTGGAGGTCCTACATCCAGTTCCAGGCTCTGCTGCTTGCTACATGTGTGACCTTGGATAAATCATTTTCCCTTTCTTCTCCCTCAGTTTCATCATCTATAAAAGGAGGCAATTGGACTGGATGACCTTGGTGGTCCTTTTGAGATCATATTTCTTGGTGCTATGAATTCTCTGCTCCTATTGACTTACCTCTCATCTCCTGCATGTGACTTACTTGTCCTTACTTCTGAGAATTTACTCTGGTTACTGTCTAGAATACCTTTCATTTAAGAGTCTCACAATCACAGTTTTTCAGATTTGGAAGAGACCTCAGGAAGCATAAAGTCCAACCCATACCTGAAAAAGCATCCCTCAACACACCCAGACAATGGTCATCCAGTCTTACCTGAAGATACCCAGGGAAAGAGGATCTTCATTCATGACTTCCTGAGGGAGTCAATTCTATTCTGAGATAGCTACAAATTATAAAATGTTTTATTGACATTAAGACTAAATTAGCTTCCTTGTAACTTCCACCCGTCACTCCTGGTTCTGCCCTCTGGCACCAAACCAAATAAGTCTAATCTCTTTCCCACATGGCACTTACTAGATGCCTTTAATGTCTCCATTATATCTTCTGTTCTTTAAGAGAATATTGATTGATTCCTACAACTAATTCTCATGGAACATGAACTCAAAGCTCTTTTCTATTTGGGTGTCCTCCTGCCTCTGCCTCCAATGCTCTCTAGTTTCTCAATGGCCTTCCTAAAACATGATGTCCAAGATGGAATGTAACACTCTAGCTATGGTCTTGAGTAAAGCAGAATTATTTCCCCCTGCATCCTGAAAGTTGTGTCTCTCTTAATGTAGATTGAGATGGCATTTGTTTGTGTTTTTTTAATTGTCACATTATGCTCTTGACTCATACTCAGTTTTCAGTTCACTAAAACCTTCAGACAAATTGATGTCTAACTGTGCCTCCTACAAACATGTGTTTGTGAAGTTGATTTTTCTACTCAAATGTAAGAACTTCTACTTATCCCTCTTAAACTCAGTCTTATTAATCCCAACCTAATGTCCTATTTTACCTTGTCAAGATCATTTTGAATAATGAATATGTCATTAGGTGTGTAACTTTCACTCTCAACTGTGTCACCTGAATCAATTCCCCTGAGCAGGTTTGAGCTGGTTCCAGCACATGCTTGGGTTGTTCCCTTCCAAATGAGCCATTGGAACATCACACATTGGAAACCTTCACTAAGGACTGTATTTGGTAAAACACAGACATTTTCAGTCCTTTTTTGTGCTCTGAACTCCTTGGAAGTCTGATGAAGCTCATGAATCCCTTCTCAAAATAATGTGTTTAAATAATTCAAGGATATGCTAAATTTCAGGTAGAAGTCAGTGAGAATGAAGATGTATTTTTTCCCATTAAAGTCCAAAGATCTCTTTGAACTCTATCCACAGACCCTCTGAGATCCCGTTGACACCAGGTTAAGAACCCTTGCTCTAGAATCCAATAAAAGGGACAGAACAACGATGTAGAGAGAACCTTAGAGATAGAGTTATGTCCAGTTCCAGGAGTTATGTCCTGGACAGAGAACAGAGAGAACCTTGGAGATGGAATGATGGCTATTTCTAGAGCCTGGAAATGGACATTCAGATGGCTGAATTCAGATGACTACTATTTAGTAGGACACTGGGTAAGTTACTTTAGAGTCAAGAGATCTGAGCTTAAATTACACACCTACCACTAACTAGCTGCTCTCAGCCCCAGTTTCCTCATTAGTATAAAAGGCATAAAAACATCACATCAAGGCAGCTAGCTCATTTAGTGGAGAGAGCATCAGGCCTGGAGTGAGGAAGATGCATCTTCCTGAGTTCAAATCTGGCCTCAGACACTTCCTAGCTATGTGGCCTTGGACAGGTCACTTAACCCTGTTTGCCTCAGTTTCCTCATCTGTAAAATGAGATGTAGTAGGAAATGTCAAACCACTCTGATATCTCGGCCAACAAAACCCCAGTTGGAGTCACAAAGAGTCGGACGTGACTGAAACAATTGAACAACAACAAAATCACGTAACTCTCAGGATTGTTTTGACAACTGAAAAAGATCACACATACAAAGCTAAAAGTGAAATACAAATGCTAACAATTATTATTTAATTCTCTGAACCCTAATTTCTCTATCTGATAAATGAGGAATTTGAGTGGCACAGTGGAGTCAGCAGTGGATACAGACTCAGAGTACCTGAATTCAAATCTGAGGACTGCTACATATTCCCTCTGTGACCACTGGCTTGTTACTTAACTCTCTGCGGCCTCAGTTTCCTTATGTATTTGTATGTATATTCCTTTTATAAGGACAGAGTAATTAACTCTAAGGTTCTTTCCATCTTGCAATTCTGTGATCCTAGTTATCTTCAGTTTATTTTCTCCCCTGCATTTCTCCAGCAAGACCAAGGGCATTCTACAAGGGAAAAAAGATGTCACAGTGTGAGTGCTCTGTGCCAAAGGGGTAGAGAAGGGCCAGACACATTTCTGTGTCTTGGTATTAGTCAGGTGTTATACGTGTGTGTGTGTGTGTGTGTGTGTGTTGTGTGGAGATGACTCAAAACTTTCCATTTTAGCACCAACTGGGGAAGCTGCCTCCTTCTCTCCACTCCCACTGGCTCCCTGAGTCACTGTCCAGTTCTGGGGAAGAAGGAGAGGCCTGAATTAACCTGTTCAGAAATGCTCAGTGTAATTCTGAAGAAACTTTAATGAGCATCCAGAGGCACATAAAATAGACTGAAGGGCCAGAAGGGATCTCAGAAGCCATGAGGTCCAGAACTTGAGGTCCATCATGGTTAAAGGTCAAAGAATAAATTTAGATCAGGGGCTCTTAGCCGGTGGTCTGTCCCCCCAACCCCAAAAGGGATCTATGGATATATTTTAGGAAGTCTGTAAACTTGTATGGGGACACAAGTACATCTTTATTTTCATTGACCTTTGGTTTCCTTTATAATCTTATATATTTCATCTTATTCATTTAAAAACATTATTCTGAGAAGTGGTTCAGAGGTTGTACCAGGCTGCCCATGGGTTCCATGAGACAACAAAGGGTTAAGAACCACCAATGTAGAGCTCAGAGGCCATCTCATCCAGCTTGCTCCTTTTACGGATGAGGAAACTGAGGCCCAGAGAGGTGAAATTATTTCCCCAGGCCATAGGTGACCTGGGATTTGAACTGAGGTCCTCCAACTGCCAATTTCATGCTCTTTCTGGAACACTATGCAGTCTGTTGTGAAATATAAGCATTCAGTATACAAGAAGCAAATCAGTGATATGCCAATGTATAGAATAGAGACCAATTATGCACAAACTCAACTCTAGATCTGTGAGGGCCATGAAAGGAGTAAGAGAATAAGAAGACAGAAAATTTAGAGAGAAAATATGGGTACTAGGAGTATGTGGGAAAAGATGAAATATATTAACATGGTGGGGTACATTAACAAGGAAGCATAGAGAGTCTCTTGGTTTAATGGTGGCAGAATTTCTTCAGGGATTAACCACTGAATCACAGTCTCCAGGAAACTCAAAAGTCACCTAGTCCTACCTTTAACTGAACAGGAATTTTCTTTCTAACACTGCTTATTGTCACAAGATCTCAGTTTCCCCTAGGTGGAAAAATGATGGGTGACTAGACTCCATGATGTATGAAGTCATTCTATGATTCTAAGGCATCCTTCTGATGAATCCATCAACAATCCCACATCTTGAGCCCACGTCAGCACAAGCCCACATATATGCATGTATAAAAATAGAACGAATATAATTTGGGGGAGGAGGGATTATAAGCTGAGGGGATCAGCAAAGCCAAGTAAAAGGTGGTACTTGTGTGAATTTTGAAGGGAATTAGGGGTTCTAACAGGTGGAGATGAGGAGTGCATTCCAGGAGGAGGGGCAGCCAGTGCAAAGGTATAGAGGTGGGAGATAGCATTTCTTGTACAGAACAATAAGGAGACCAGTCTGGGTAGATTGTAGAACATATAAGGAGGGATAATGTGTAATCTGTCTGGAAAGGTGAGTTGGGGCTACATTGAAGAGTATGTTAAATTCTAAAAAGAGGCATTTATATTTGATCCTAGAGGTGATATGGAATTTCCTGAGTCTGGGAGTGACATAGTTAGATCTAAGTGAGAAAATCTAATGATTAGCTTGGGTCTTTTGTATTCCCTCACTGAAGAGAATGCCTAGTCATCTTCGATTCTAGGACGAGAAAGGTGCAAGCTGTCTTCTGCTCTAAAACTTGTAGTGATGGGGAAGGGGGTCCGCTACTTCTCAAGGAAACCCACTCCACTTTTGGACAATTCTCATCACAAGGAAGATTTTCATTACACCCAAACTTAATATTTAGCACTGTACCTTCCACCCAATGTAGCTAGTTCTGCCCTCAAGGCCAAGCAGAAAAAAACCCAATCTTTCTTCCAATAACAGCCCTGAAAGTATCAGAATGAAGCTATCACATCAACCCTAGGTCTTCTATTCTATAAACCACAAACCCCTAATTTCTTCACTTGATTCCTACGTGGGAGGACCATTAGTGCCACGACCATCTTCATCATCCTCTTCCAGACATTGACCAGCCTTTTGATACCCTTCTTAAACATGGTTCCCAGAACCAATTCTCTATACGTGGCTTGACCAGGACTGTCATTTCCGAGTTCTGGCTGGTCATAGGAAAAAAGACTTGGTAAGGGAACAAACTAAACAAATAACAAACATTTACTATGTGCCTGGAATGGGGGATGAAAACACACACACACACACACACACACACACACAAATGAAACAGTCCCATCTCTCCAAAAATTTATATTCTATTGGGGGGGACTAAAAGTATAAATATTAGTACATAAAAAATAAATATACAGTTTGGAAGGGGCATGTAGGTGGTGCAGTAGATAGAGCACCGTGTCTGGAGTCAGGAAGATTTATCTTCCGGAGTTCAAATCTGGTCTCAGAAACTTCTTAGCTGTGTGACCCTGGGCAAGTCCCTTAATCCTGTTTGCCTCAGTTTCCTCATCTGTAAAATGAGCTGGGCAAACTGCTCCAGTATCTTTGCCAAGGAAACCCCAAATAAGGTCACCAAGTGTCAGACACAACTGAAACAAGTGAACAACAGCAACAATATCACCTAACTCTCAGGGTTGTTTTGAGGATTGGAAAAGATCATGCATGTAAAGCGTTTTGCAAACCTAATGGAGTCATGAAGAGTCAGACATGACTGAAGTGGTTGAACAATAAGTTTGAATACAAAAGACAGAATGGAAAACATTTCTTAAACATTCACTATGTGGCAGATATTGTGCTAAGTGCTGGGGAGACACACACACATACATATGTAAGTAAGACAGTCTTTGTCCCCAATGAACCTACATCCTAAGAGTTGGCGACAAACGAAGGGGATTGGTAGCAAGGGAAAGGATTTGTGGTCTGGTAAGTAGTATAATCGATCGACCCTTTCCAGAGGCAATGGTGGTGTTCATTTAATTGCAGTTCTCAGAGTAAGATGTAGTGGTGGGGTGGGATGCCAGTAGAAGCTCACTGAATGCAAGGCAGATATGGGTGTCACTTGTGAATGGGGAACACAAAAAACTTCATGGAGAAGGTAGCGCTTGCATTGAATACTGAAGGAAGAGAGGGATTCTGGGAGAATGGGGTGAGAAGCAAGGGTACTGAAGGCATGGGAGAGAATGGGAGAGACACTGGCTGGATGACAGAGTGCACTGGGGGAGTAATGTACAATGAGACTAGAAAAAGAGGTTGGGACCAGGTTGTGAAAGGCTTTCACATCCAATAGACCCAAACCAATCATTTCCTTACTCAGAGAAACAATTACAGGATTGCCTTAGAATCATAGGATGGTCATTGGGATTGGCCACAGTAGCTCCCTCCATTTTGCAGCTGAGGAAACTGAGGCCTATCAAAGTGAAATGACCTGCTCAAGGACACACAGCTAATTATGGTACAGACTAGAACCCAAGTCTCTGAGTTTCTAACTCTGTCCTTTGAACTCTCCTCCACTGCTCCTGAGCTGAAAAGAAAAGAAAAAAAATTACTGGACTACACTCACTATTTCTCAGCTATTACAATATATATAATTTACTCCTGTTACTTTCATAGATTTCCTTTTTTCAAAAGAGAAAAAGGGAACAAATTAGGTCCTTAGAAAGCAATAGGAGCATTTAGGACAAATGGAACATGGCAGGGCAGTGAGTGAAAATTAAAGGATATTTTTTCTTCTAATTTGAGCACCAGTACAAAAGATTATTCATTTATGCATTCATCTTTTTATTCACTTACTCATTGATTCATTCATTCATTCACTTTATCTTATTCATTTACTCATCTACTCTCATTGACACTCACACTTCCAATTACTCATTCATTCATGCTTTCACTTGTTCAGTCATTTGTTCACTCCTTCCTCTACATCCTCTTGAATCACACATTCACTCCTTCTTTCATTCATTCATTGTGTTTCCCCCATTCACTTACATATTCACTTATTCACTCACACATTCACTTACTCATTCACTCATTCATTTAATCATTCATCCATTTACTCTCATTCATGCATCCAGACATTTTTCATTCATTCACACCCTCATTCATTCATTCATTCATTCATTGACTTCCACTTATTCATGCATTCATATCAATACATTCACTTTTCATTCACTCATTTCTTCAATCATTCATTCCCTCTTTCACTCAATCATTGCTCCACTTGTTCACTCATACATTCCCTTATTCATTCATTAATTCACTTATTCTCTCATTCATGCACTCTCTCTTATTTATTTCCTCTTTCACTCAATGGGTGAATACCCATTAACTCATTCACTCCATTATTCATTCCCTCTTTCACTCACTTCACATTGACTAAACACCCATATACATCAATGATATGGTAGAGAACATGTCAAGAAAAAAAGTAATGGTAATTACAATGAAAGTCGACAAAAGTTCTATGAGTGTCACTTTCTTAACAGCATATGCAGATGTTCCCAAAGGTGAACATTTTCAATGCTACCAAAGGTCACACTGCATGCAACACTAATTACCAAAGGACCCCAACTGTTCTCTTTGGAACCTATAACATAATGGGAAATGCAGCATCCAGCAAGTGTTCTAGCATGATAGTCTATTAAAGCTTAAATAAATATCCCAAAGTATCTGTCTGTGGTTCTTGATGAATGCTTCCACCAATTTCCAAATATGATATGTGAACTAATAGATCTCAAGTAGCAGTAATGGAATTATTTCTTGTGAAAGATGATGGGCATAAATGCTCTAAGGTTCCAAATGGCATAAATAAGAAGATGGTCCATTCTGTTTGTGTTCTACCATGGGAACTGAGATGGAATACAAATGGATGTAATGGCAATAAAGTCCCACTATTAACCAGCTGAGGATAGAGTTCCTCATTGAGGAAGGAAGGTGATCCTCATGCACAGCACCAAAACCCCCGGGTAAGTCTTTCTGAGGAACAGGTTTTCATATTTTTATATACCCTTCATATGCTTCTACATGTGTCAGGCAGCTCTGCATCAGTCTTTTGATTTCAACTTAATTAATTCGGTATTGTTCCCATTGTACTGTTTCCCATAATGGAGGCACAACTGAAATCTTCATTTATTTTTTCCATCACTGCTCAGGAGGTACTAGACTCTCAGAACCCCCAGAATGTAAAATACCTTTTATCACTAGTATTAGTGAGGATAGCCAGAGTAGTATAGTGAGAACAGGGCTGGAATTTGCGTCAGGAAGACACGGGCTCAAGTCCCACCTCTCACACTTAGTAGCTGAGTGACTTTTTCTCACCCCACAAATCCAAGACTTGTTGATTATACCTTTATAACATCTCTGCCACCCATACCCTGTCTTCACTTACCACAACCACCCTAGTTCATAGACCATCAGCCTCCTAATTTGCCTCCTCGCCTCACCAATCTATCTTCCATGATGCAGTCAAAGTGATTTCCCTAAAGCATGGATCATACCATATTGGTTGTTGTGTAGTCGTTTCAGTCACGTCTGACTCTTTGTGACCCTTTTTTTGGCAGAGTGGCTTGCCACTTCCTTCTCCAGCTCATTTTACAGATAAGGAAACTGAGGCAAACAGGGTTAAGTGACTTGCCTAGGGTCACATGGCTAGGAAGTGTCTGAGGCCAGATTTGAACTCAGGAAGAGGAGTCTTCCCAATTCCCAGCTGAGCACTCTCTGTACCTAGATGCCTTCATATTACTGCTCAACCAATAACTTCCCAGTAGTTCCCTATTATCTCAAGGATCACTTGGCACTTAAATGGTTTGGCTTATTCTAGGCTTATTCCATGTTGTTCTCCTTTATGAACTCTATGGTCCAGCCAAATTGGATTTTTGGTTCTTTCCCACAAATCACATTCTATTTCCCGTCTCCATGACTCTGCACAAGCCCTCACACCTGGAATTCATTCTTTCATCATGTCTACCTTTTAGAATACCCGATTTCTTCACTGCCCAGATTAAGCATCACATTCTACAGGTAACATTTTCTAAGTACCTCACTCACCTCCAACTGTTAGCACCTAGTCCTTCACAATGACCTTATTTTACATATACACACGTCTGTGTGTATAACATACATGTATATACAAATGTATATAGTATCTCTAAGTGTAGATGTTGTGCTTGATAGAATGTAAGTTCCTTGAGGGCAGGGGTTGTTTTATTTCTAGCTTTGCTTCCCCAGCACTTAGAACAATGCTGAGCACAGTATAAGCACTGAACAAATGTAAGCAGATTAATTTGCCAGGGGCAAGTCTCTTTAGGTTTTGAGCCTCACGCAAATCTCTAAGGATCATTACTGATGTTCTACAATCGATTACAGTAGAGGAAATACCAATACTGGGAGTTCCAACACCAATGAAATCCAGATCCTTGACATATTAGTAAAAATAATGATTTCAGAACAGTTTGTATTTATGTAATGCTTTATGAATATAAAGTACTTTACTTACCTTATTTCATTTGCTCCTTAAAATGTCCCATGAGGTAGGAAATAGTAATAACTGGCATGTACATAGTTTCAGAATTTGCAGAGCTCTTTACCTACATTGTCTTTTAATTATAGCTTTCTACCCTCATTAGCTCCACCTCCACCCCTCCTTCCTCTGACTTGGCAGGAAGGAAAAAGCTTGAGACTAAGAAACAAAAAGGTGTGCAGAGGTTATAATTCCAACTCTTACACTTATTAAAGTCTATCATGCTGGCCATGTCACCCCACCTTTTGGGGCCTTAAGTTCTTTGTGGACTTAGATCATCCTTGCATCTCAAATCCCTTGCTTTCTTGTCATATTACGCTTCTTCCTTATCCCACCTCAGTCCTTGATTACTCCCACCATCTACCTTTTCTGCTTCTGTTCCCATGTTGGTGAATGTCACTGAGGGAAATCACATACCCATGGAGACTGACTCCTCTAGAAATTCCAATCTCAACTGAGTCCTCACCACTGCATGGTAATCTCTTTATTCTTTTCTGATGGATTAATCATACTCCCCACAGAAGCTGTTCCAAAGTTGGTCTTCTATTCTTCAAGGCACCTACACCTGTCCCTCTCAGTGGATGACCTCAAATCATTCTCCCTTGCCCCAAACTGAGGTTCTCCACCATTCTTTCTAATTGCACACCTAAAAACAATCCAGCATCATTTCTCAAACTCTCTTCTTTTGTATTAGTCTCATAAGATGAGGTAGCTCTCCTTACTAACACTAACCTTTCTTCTATGCCTTTGATTTCATTCCCTCTCACCTCATTGAGGAGAATGCTCCTTTGACCACCCTTTCTCTCCCTGATTTTTCACCTCTCTTTGCCTGGCTACTTCCTTGATCCATTTCAACATACCCAAATCTTCCCATTACTTAAAAAAACCTTCATTTTACCCTACATTCCCCTCAAGGCACTGTTTTTTTCTTCCCATTTTCATAGCCCAAATCCAATTGTCTAGCTGCTCCTACTTCCTCTCCTCTTACTCATTTCTCAACTCCATATAATATGTTTTCCAAACTTGCCACTCAACTGAAACTTCCCTCTCCAATGCCACCTTGGGACCAATGATCTCTCAATTGAAAAATCCAATTGCATTTTCTTAGTCTTCATGCTTCTTGACCTCATTAAAGCATCTGACTATGATGATTGCTCTTTCCTCTCAGAGATTTACTCTTTGCTGGGATTTTGTGAGTATTCTTTCTAATGGTCTGTCTACTTATCTAGCCTCTTGTTCTTGGTCTCTGCTCATCATCTATATGACTACTCACCCAAATATGACTTCATCCTAAGGCCAGAGGCTGACTTGACTTCTCTTCTCTTGTCTTCTCTTCTCCTCTCTCCTCTCCTCTTTCTTCTCTTCCTTTTCCTTTTCCCTCCTTTCCCCTCTCCTCTCCCCTCTTCTCCTATTTCCCTTCTCTTTCCTCTCTCTTACCCTCCTTTCCCCCTGCTTCCCTTCCACTTCTCTCCCCTCTTCCCCTCCCATACTTGAATCATAATTTCTATACACTTAATTAACAGATCGCTATATCCTGCTCTGGTCTCTCTTTCCTAAGATTCAGTATCATACCATCACCTGCCCAGTAAACATAAAGGTCCAATAGATGCCTCAAACTCAACACATGCAAAACAAAACTCATTTTCCTTTCCCTAAAGACCATTCCTCTTCCTTACTTTCCTATTTCTGGTGAGGGAACTACTCTCCTTCTGGTCACCCAAGTCTACAACCTTGGAGTCATTGTTGATGCTCTACTCTCCCTCTCCATCACTCCCCCCCCGCCCACTCCATCCAATTGGTTGCAAAGTCTTATTGATTTTACATCCATACCACCTCCTATTTATCCCCTTCTCTCCACTTATGCCACAACCACTCTAATGGGCTTCACTTTCTAGGGACAGAAAGAGTGCACACACATATTTATACGTTTCACAAGAAAGATATTAAGTTCTTTGGGGATTTAAGGAAGGAAGATATCCTGAAGCATTGGGGGTGTGGGGAAAGGGTCCAAAGCAATTGGAATTTGTACCAAATCTTGAAGAATGGGTAGGACTTTGACAACTGGAGATCAAGAGAAGTACATTCTAGACAAAAGAAGAAGCAAGAGTCCAGAGGTGGGAGAGCAACCTTATATGTTTTCAGTGGTTTCAAGAAGAGAGGTATCATAGCAGCCCAGGAACACATGGTTTCAGGTCTTGACTCTGATACACATTGACTATTACTTAAGGCAAGTCACCCAATCTATCCCTACTCTAGGCCAGTGGTGTGAAACTCATAGGGACTGGAGGCATATTGATTTAGAAAACCACACATTAACATTATCAATATTCTATTGCATTTTTATTTATTTTGTTAAATATTTCCCAGTTACATTTTAATCTGCTTCTACTGTACTGGGAGTGTTGCCTACTGCACTGGCTGAGTGTTTTACACCTCTGCCATAGGTAACAAGGCTGTACTTAGCAGGACAATTACTCCAAGCCTTGGTAAGGAGAATTTCCTCCCTAGGCATTCCCTATACCAATGAAATCACAACTCCAGGGCCTATCCTCCCATTCCTAAGGATCTTCATCATTCACCTTATCCTTGTAGAAAAATTAATGCTGTTTAATGCTTCAAAGATATACTGAATATACTGTATATGTCTGATTACAATAAACAAGCATAAACTGATATGTATAGGAAATCAGTTTGTTCATCAGACTCTGAGTTTTCTGTGGTTCCTGACAGCTCTGAAACAGGGTCAAGTAAAGTGGGAAGTAAAGAATAATTAACTACAGATTTCAAGTCAAGACAAGGCATAAGTCAATCCATATGATCCTCCCCCCCCATTTCTTTTGCTCTGGTCAAGAGTCATAGCAAAGGTAGGAGGGTAAGTACTATCTTTTGGGCTTATGACTTTAGTTTGAATCCTTGGGGGAAAGGGGGGAGAGAGAGACAGAGATGGGGAGAAAGAGAGAGAAAGAGAGAGAGAGAGAGAGAGAGAGAGAGAGAGAGAGAGAGAGAGACTCTCTTTATCTCAATAGCTATAGCAGGCAGTGATAGTTCACTTAGCAGTTAGATGAGCTGAGTACTTAGTGAGTTAGGCAAGAGGAGGAGTCTGGTCCTGTTTGTCAGAATACGCATGGTTACAAATAGAAAATACAAAAGTTTTTGCCCATAGGAAGTTGAGTCAGCAATGTTTTTTTTTCTATGTACTATTCAAAGTCAGCTATGACTGTCTACAGCAGAGGGTCAAATATGAGACCTGTAGTCTACACTGTCCACAATCCTCTTGCATGCAGATTCAATCGGATGAAAATGTAATTGGGAAATATTTAACAAAATAAATAAAAATACAACGGAACACAGAGAATGTTAATATGTGTATTTCTAAGTCAATATGAGTCTAAAAGACATCCTTACATACAGTCCAGTGGCCTCACTTTCTATGTGAGTTTGACATCATTGGTCTATAGGAAAACCAGAAGTGGGGCCATGCCAGTCAAAGTAGACGCTCACAGAAGATGCAGTCACTGAATCACAGAATTTCAGAGCAGAAAAGGAGCTCAGTGACTATCTAGTTCAGTCTATACCTGAAAAATCACCATCTACAACACACCCAATGAGTGAGGTTATTCAGCCTTTGTTTAAAGTAATGAGGTAGGATCCACCAGGTCCTGAGGCAGTCAGTGCACTCTATTTTGAGGCAGTTCTTTCGAGGAAGTTCTCCCTCCTGAGAAGCCATTTTGGCTGTTGAATTGACTCATACTGAGCTTGCAGTCCACTTTAACTGCCAGGTCACTTTCAAACTTCTTTCTAACCATGCCTCTACCTTCATCTCCTTGTGAAGTTTAATTTCTTGAACTGAAGCAAAAACTTTTACCGTCATCCCCATTAAATTCCATCTAATTCAGTTTGGTTCAGTGTTCTAGTCTGTTGAGAATCTTTTTTGTATCCTGATTGCCATACAGTGTTATAACTATGCCTCCCATTTTTTCTCATCTGCAAATCTGATGAGCATACCATCTCTGCCTTTATCCAAGGAATTGATGAAAATGCTAAACAGTACGGGGCTGAGAACCGGTTCTATTTTAAATTGTACCCTAACTTGGAGACTGTCAAGGGATTTGTTCAGAAATAAGGTTTTAAAGCTAATGGCAAAGAAAAAAATGTCAATTGCTCTGTTTTATGACCATTGGTCCTTCTGTTTCTTTATTTTAATTTATTTCAGGGTGGTGTTTCTATCTCTGATACTTCTCAGGACATAGTTGTTACATGGATATATTTTACTAATAGATATTCTTCAACAAAAGAAATTTTTTTTATTTTGAATTCTCTGGATTATCTGGAAAGATTAGAATACAAATCTCTTGAACCACAAAAATTAGAAAGAGCTCATTCAAACTGTAGTCCCATCATCAGAACGAATGAATATAAGAAAGAAGCCTTTGTTAAGTACTTACTGTGTGCCGAGCCCTGTGCTTGTCTCTGGGGATACCCAGAGAAAAAGGGAGACTATCCCTGCTCTCAAGGGACTCATAGTTTATTTGAGGATGACAAAACATACAAGAAAGTTCAATTGTGGGGTGAATAGCCAGGCTGAGGGGTACTTCAGTTCTTTTCCCACTGCTTGGCAGTCCCAAGGAGAGAAAGACATAGATACTGTTGCTTGCAGAAGAAGCTTACCTCTGTACTCCTCACCCCTGGGGTGCAATTTTATGAGAAGGAAAGGAAGATTTTTAGTGACCACAGGAAGTAGGCATGAGGCTGATGTACATGGCTTTGAGATAGAAGGAAACTAGCCTGGGTAGAGTGATCGATAACCAGACCATGAAAGGGAGATGCAATGGCTGTATGGTAAGAAAATTTTAAAAGACTTAAGAACTCTGATCAGAAGAATAATGCTAAAACATGCCACCTGCCTTGTGATAAGAGGTCAGGACTAAATATGTAGAATGAGACACATTTGAAGACATGGCCAGTGTGGGAATTTGTTTTTCTTGACTATGCATATTTGTTAAAAACAGTTATGATTTTATTTTATTTTTCCAATGGGTAGGAATTGGAGTGAGCATAAAAAATAGCTTGACAATTCAAAGAATTTAATTTTAAAAAGAGGCAATGGTTATACTGTAAATCTGGACAATTTAGAAGGATTTAAGAATGTTGATCAGAGTAATAAAGATAAAACATGCTAAATACCCCCTAACAGAGAAGTCATAGGATTTAGGATGAGGCATAAGTTTTTTAGATATGGCCAATGTAGTAAATTGTTTTTCTTGACTGCTTATTTGTTAAAACAGTTATCATTTTCTTTGATTTTTTTTTCCAGTAGAAGGGAGTTGGGGTGAGGAAAAAATGCTTCATAATTCAAAGAATTTAATTTGAAAAAGGCAATGGTTGTACTGTAAGATTGGACAACTTTGAAAGACTTAAGAATGTAATCAGAGTAATAATGATACAACATGCTAATTACCCTCTGACAGAGAAGTTAGGGACTAAATTTAGGATGAAACACAATTTTTAAGACATGGCCAACATAGTAATTTTTTTTCCTGATTATGGATGTTTGTTACAATGGTTTGGATTCTATTTGACTTTTTTTTCAATGGGGTAGGAATAACAAAAAGAAATACTTGATGATTTAAAATATTAATTAAAAAAAACAAGGGAGGGCCATTTGAGTATGTAATGGATATGCTTTTGGCAAAGGAGTATAGAGTACATGGGACATAAGTATGGAGGTCAGGAATATTGATCTTGCCCTGGTGGGTTCCAGGATTTTGAGCTGCATCTATGAGGAGGCAATAGAAACTTCTTGGAGCACCAAAATTCCAAGTTTGTTGACAGCACTTGCAGGCCATCAGCACTGTCAAACTGCCTAAGCTTAGCACCTAGTTAGCAAGAATAATTTGTTAAAATAAGAAGCTACCAGATGGTCTGCTTCTTTCCCCTGACATCCGCTCTACAGACCAGCCCTTCCCTGGTTGCCCAGCCTCCCACGGTGAACTCCCCAGCAGCACATTTGAGGGAACATATCATGTTCCTTGTCCCAGGTACATGTTGCCCTGGGTGCAAAAAAGTGCTCTGTATGACTCTGTTACATCAGTAGTGAGCAGTCTGAGAATAAGAAAGATGTTAAGAACATCTTAACATTAGGAGAATGGCCTGAAGTAGAGACAAAGAACAGGTGAGTTTGGAGGCTATGTGCATGGCGCCATAAGACTTTCAGTAGTGGGGGGAGTTGGTATGTGTACTCAGGGAACAGGACTTATGAGCCGTCCGCTAGTAGCTGGCACTAGTCCCTCCTCCTCCTGTCCATATACCAGTGTAGAATGAGCAATCATGACAGCTGCCAGGCATATTTCACCTGGCATAATTTAGATTAATCATGGACATAACTGAATCTTTCAGATTTTTGTTTCCAAAGGAGAGTACCTATGATGGTACCAAGTATCTCAACACACAACCCTAAAGCCCAACAAGGAAAGATAATGATATATCATTGCCTTCAGAGAACCATGCCATCGTGATTGATGTCACAATAATCAAGTATGTTTCATATCTGAAAAATCAGACAGGTTCCAGAGAAACCTGGGAAGATTTGTATCAATTAATGCAGAGTGAAATGAGCAGAACCAAGACAATTTATACAATAACAATAATGTAACTACAAACAACTTTGAAAGTTTTAAGAACTTTGGTTAATGCAATGACCAACCATGATTCTAGAAAATCCATGAAGAAAATTTTACCTATCTCCTGATAGAGTAGTGATAGTCTACAAGGCCAAATTGAGACTTTTTTTGAAAATGGTCAATGTGCACATTTGTTTTGCTTACCTATACATATTTGTTGTAAGAATTTTGGTTCTCTCTCTCTCTCTCTCTCTCTCTCTCTCTCTCTCTCTCTCTCTCTC